>NW_026007382.1:14071-52117 GCF_001458135.2 Marmota marmota marmota
TCTGCCATGTTGGTATCCTATGCGAATGGCAGCATTTCGTTCCCCTTGCCGGGCAACCAAAGCAACGGGTGAGTCCTGACCGGCCCTCAGTAGGACCCGGACTGAGAAGCAGTTTCCGCGGGCTCCTAGCCCTAGGCCAGGGCAGTTCCGGGAGCCGGAACTCGGCCGCTCCGTGCTCTTTGTATGTTCTGATAAGAGCAGGCTCCAAGAAGCAGCCTCTGCAGGCTCCCCAGCCCTGGGCCAGGGCGGTTCTGGGAGCCGGAACTCGGCTGCCCCGCGCTCGGTGCTCGCTCCAATAAGAGCAGGCTCTAAGAAGCACCCAGCCACTGAGCCCGAGCAATCTGTCTGCAAGCCGCAGGCGAATGGCAGCCTGAAATTACCTGTTCTATGGCTGAATGAGCTGCGGTCAGTCGAAAACAGGGATGGTGACGTCAGCTTTCCAACATGGTGGCCGATGGCCTCCTCTGTGGTCTGACCGGTGTGGAGAACCGAGATGGACCGCTTCCTTCCCCCGTCTCGAACCCAGAATTCAGCCCTGAGTACGGTGCTTGCACGGCTGGCAGAAAACTTGTTTTTGTTTTTAAATGAATGTATTATTTACCTCTTTTCATTATGTATTTATTTATTTTTGGTACTAGGAATTAGGAATTGAACTTGAGGTACTTTAACTCTGAGCTATATTTTCCAATTTCTTTTTTTTTTTTTTTGTCAAGTTGCTTAGGGCCTGGGTAAGTTGTTGAGGCTGGTCCAGAGTTGTAATACTCTTTCCTTAGCCTCCTGAGTTACATCATTAGTTTTCCTTTGTTTAACTTTTTTTAATTACTCAGTTACTTTCTAGATTTATCCAACTAATTACTTCCTTTAAAATAGCATATTAAATTAGGCATGATGGTGTAATCATGAAATCTCATTACATTAATCCTATAATCTCAGTGTCTCAGAAGGCTAATACAGGAAGATTGTGAGTTCTAATTCAGCCTCAGCAAAAAGCCAGGGGCTAAACAACTCAGTAAGACCCTATCTCTAAATAAAATACAAAAAATAGACTAAGTCACCAAAAAATAGACTAAGTAGTGAGTTAGTGCCCCTGAGTTAAACATCTGGTACCCCCAAATAAATAATTAAAGTGGGGTTTTAAGTGATTGAATGAAAGAATAGCTTCTTTGCATTATGTCCAGGAGAGGGATATCAAGAAGATTATGTGCTAAGAAGTTGCAGGGCTTTTTTTTTTTCTTTTCTTTTTTCTTATTCCTAGAGACATAGTTAACAAAAATATGTGAGCTAAAATACCTGGTTGAGTTGAGAAGCTACAGCTCCCAGGCAAACTTAAAATTTTTACAAAGCCAGCAAAAGGGATAGGAAAATTTATATTAGTATGTTGATTCTTTTCTAGTTTTTTTTTTATTCCTGCTTTCATGTGCATAGTATGGAGGCAAACAGGAAATAGCCTTTTATACCAAATCTGTTCTTCAGGATGGGAACATTAGACTATGTATGCAATATTCTGGTTTTTCTGGGGGTTGCCTGAGGGGTTTGTTTCTATCTTGCCTGGCCAGGGTGCTAACAGGATGAATGCCTTTTGCATGGTCTGCAAACACTGGCTACTCTCTGTGTTACATATATTCTCAGACCCAGTAGCCTGTGATAAACTGTTGAAAACAAGAGGCTAACAATATGGCATATTAGAACTGTAGTAAGTTAAAAAAGAGTAAAATATCGGAAAAGACTTGAGGGTATTTTTGCTATGAGTATGCAAAAAATAGGTAAGGTAGTTGGTTTTTAAATGCTCAAATTTTGGCAAAATAAAATATATAGAGAAAGAAGAAAAATGAATCCAAGAATTAAAGAAATATCCAGAAAAGGACCCTAAAGAAACCCAGGACCTAAATTATTTGATAAAAGAATTTTAAAACACCGCACTATGTTTTAAAATAGTGAGCTAAAACTAAACACACATGTAATAACAAAATCATAAAAATTATAGATGATTAAGATGATAAAATAATCAAGGAAATAGTATGAAGAAGCAATAAATGGGTTCTGGAGCTGACAACAATAACTAAATTCGCTAGAGGAATTTAACAGTAGATTTGGTCAAACAGAAAAAAAAATCAGTAAACTTGAAACAAGTTATTTGGGATCAGTGGCAAAACCAAGAATGAAGAAAAATGAAGAGGGCCCATAGCTGTTGGGATACACTTCAAGTGGACAAAAAAAAAAAAAAATCCTTATGAAAATTCAGAGAGAAGAGTAAGAAAGACACAGAGATCTCATTAAACTAAGGAGTAGCTAAAACTTTCATAATTTTGAATAAATGAACATAATACATTCAAGAAACTCACTGAGGGCTGGGGTTATGGCTCAGCGGTAGAGTGCTCATTTAGCACATGTGAGGCCCTGAGTTTGATCCTCAGCACCACATAAAAATAAATAAATAAAATAAAGGTATTGTGTCCAACTACAACTAAAAAATGTTAAAAAAAAGAAGAAGCTCACTGAACTCCAAGTACAAGAACTGAGGTATATCCACACTGAGTCAAAATCAAAGGCAAAAATTTTAAAAGCAGTAATATTACACACAAGGGAACTCCTATAAGACTGTTAATGGCTCTCTTAACAGAAACCTTACCAACCAGAAGATAATGGGATAGTCTCTTCAAAGTATTGAAAGAAAAGCTGATATCAAGAAAAACTGCATAGAAAAAAAAGTTGTCATGAGAAAAGTAGCTGGCATTTGGAAATATGTTTGTTTGGTAAAAATAAATGGACAAGAGCTGGTGTTGTGGCTCCATGGTAGAGTGCTTGTTTTGAGCCCTGGGTTCAATTTTAACCACCACATATAAACAAATAAAAAATAAAGGTCTATTGACAACCAGAAAAAATACATATATTAAAAGAAAAAAGTTTAAAAATAAATAAATAAATAGAAAAATATAATTAACTACATTAATGTAAACATCACATAAAGTTGAAATAATAAAAATATTAGATGTTTTTAGAATATAGAAATTTTGGGGGGTTTATAATATGCAGAGATATAATTAGTGATCTGAATAATACAAAATAAAAAAGCCATAGTTTTTGTACTGTAGAAGTTATTTTCAAACCAAATGAATAACTTTTAAGTCTTCTAAAAATAATTCCACTGGTAACCACACACAAAAAATAGATAATACACCAAAGGATTTGAGAAGGAATTAAACAATACCACTACCACCACCACCAAAAAGGAAATTAAGAAAGAAAAAGAGTGAAAGAAAATTTGCAAGACACATTGAAAACAACTGACAACATAGCAATTGTCTTTCCTCATTACTAATTACTTTAAACCAAGTAGACTTAAGATCCAAATGAGAAAGCAGTTTGGTTGATTGGGTTTAAAAAGGAATTCAATTGTAGTAGTCACTCCCTTATCTGTAAGGGATGTATTCCAAGAACTACAGCATATTCCTGAAATCTTATAGAACCAAATCCAATGTAGTACTATATAGTTTAATTTACAATTTGGGCACATTTGTCAACAGTAATAATAAATAATAGAACAATTATACTAATATACTGTAATACATGTTATTTAAAAGTTACGTTTATTTTTTAATTCCCATGTAATATACTTTGAACCACTATTGACTTTAATAACTGAAACCAGAGAAACAGAAATCATGATCTCATGGAGACTACCATACAAGTTATCCATTCTCAATTAAGATCTAAATATACATATAAGCTAAAAGTGAAAAGAGCAGAAAAAAGTATGCAAGACAAAGGGAACAAAAGAAAGCAGAGGTGACTAATACTATTGAACAATATAGACTTGTTGTTAAAAACTTTTATAAGAGACAAGGAACAGTCAAATTACTAGGTGATAGAACAGAAATATTTATGTACCAAAACCCAGAGCTCCTAAGTATATAAAACTTTTTACAAGAATTTATAAAGAACTTAGCAGCATGTAAAACTTTAGTAATTCAATAATAACTCAATTGATGGAATAACCAGATAGATGACCAGTGAGGAAACAGAAAATGTGAATGATATTTTAGATTAATTATAGAAAAATAGCAGAATTTAAATTACTTCAAGTAAAATCATTTTCCAGGATAATGTGGTTTTAGTGTAGATCACATTACCCCTCAAAACAAGTTTCAATATATTCTGTAAGATTGTATGTATCATAACTAAATTAAACAGAAAAACATAAGAAGGAAAACTGGAAAATTCATTAAGGTGTGTTTATTAAGCAACTACTCTAATCACTGGGCCAAAAAGAAATCATAAGAGATAGTAAGAATACTTTGAAAATGAAAATGACATACTAAAAGTAGTGGGATTCAGCTAAAGTTGTACTAAAAAGGGAAACATTAACTACATGTGTACATTAAATAATATCTCAGTGAACTTACTTTACGCCAAGGATTAAAAAAAGGACAACCTAAACCTAAACCTAACAGATAAAAGAAAATAACAGAGATTAGAAAGGGAGATAAATGAAAATGGGTAAAAATACAGTCAGTGGTGGACTTTAACAACATAATCATCAAAATTGCAAACCCTTAGATTAAGAAAAAAAGAGGATTCAATAATCAAGTTCAGAAATCAAAGACTTAAAAGAGATGCCACAAAAACAAAAAAATATAGAAAAATACTTTAAGTAATTATATGATGACAGATAACTTGGTAAAATCAATAAATTCCTAGAAATAACCTACTAACACATAATTGTGAAAAAACACAAAATCTGAATATATTTTTAACTAGCTAGACAATTAAATCTGTAATAAAAAACTTTGAATGTTGGGCATGATGAAACATGCTTCTGATCCCAGCAACTCAAGAAACTGAGAAGTTTCAGCCTTAACAATTTAGCAAGACTCTGTCTTAAAAAAATAAAAAGAACTGCAGATGTAGCTCAGTAGTTAAACCTGGTTTAATCCCCATATCAAAAATAAACAATAACATCCCCACCCCCAAAAAAAACCAACAAAGAAAAGTCCTAGATCTATAACTTCACTGAAGAATTTCATCACAGATTTAAAACAAACAAAAACAGCTTTAATACTAGTATTATTCATACCCTAAAAATGTAAAAGAAGTAACATGTTCAAGTTCATTTTATGAGGTCAACATGGGTATTTTGGCAAAATGTTGATATCTAAGTCATACAAGACAACTATAGAACACTACACTTGATGAACATGAAGAAAAGAAATACAATATTCTAAGTATTACCAAAGGAAGATTTTCTAATGAGAATTATTCTTAATTACAAGAAGGAGGAGTCTTAGGACAATAAAAATTATTTTTTGAAGGGTCCTACATTTTTTTTCACAATAAGTTGCTGAATTTACTGTTAAGAAACAGATTTGTTGACATTTAGTTAATAAATAAAGATAGAAAAGTTTCTGTTGCCAGCCTTTATGGCTTTCTCTTTTTCTAAAACTACTAAGTCAAACTTTTAACTATATGAAGGGAGAATGCTTCTCATTTTAATTAAGCTTATGATTGTATCAAGAAGAAAAAGAAGTTTAAAAAAATCTAAACATAAACAATTAGCTGTATCAAATTTCCATGTGTTAACTAATTTTATAAAATGTTTGATAAATAAACATTAAAAATTAAAGGAGCAACATGGAAATGATTAGGGATTAAAATAAAAACTGGTAGATAATTAATACAAAATGTAAAACAGGATTAGATATAGGAAAATTTATGACAAAGTAATAACTGTGGAAGAAATAATTTAGCAAATAACTACTCTGAATGAGTAAGTAGTTCATACCAAGGCCCAGACAGTGGGGTTAGTAAGATTCTAATGTCAGCATATCATCTATTTTCTCTGTACCACTTTTGACTTTTCTTTATGGTTCATTTCCCACCCAACAGCCAAATGAATTCACTAAAATCTCTCAAAGCCTGCGTTTCTAACAGAAATCTTGAGTTACATTCTTCAGTTGAATGTCAGAGTCTTTAAAAATGGCCTATAAAATTACCTATCTTTCTTTACTGTTATTAAATTGTATCTTCTCAATGAAGATTAAAATCCTAACCACCAAATTTTAGTAACTGATTTGGTATCTTAGCAGAGGTAGTTGAATTAAGATGATGTCTTCAAGATATCAAAATAGATGATATCCTTATTAAAGGGGAAATTTAAGCACAGAGACAAGCAATCAGATAAATTAAGTAAAGACAATGCTATATGAAAATGAAGGTAGAGATTGGAATGACAGCAAGCCAAGGAACTCCAAGAATTGCTTGTAACCATAGAAAACACACAGGCAAAGAAGAATTCTTCCTTATGGATGGCCCTGCTATCACCTTGATTTTTTGCTTCTAGTGAGAAAACAAATAAGTAAATAAAAGCCAAAGATTTTCTTCATCTGCAGAACTGATAGTAAAAATATCTTTTTCATATAATTACTTTGTAAATGAACAAAAAATGCAATTCTATAAGAATAAGCACATGGGAAATTTTGAAAATAAAAGTTTAGAGAAAATAATATGCTAATATTTTCCAAAAAGATGAGATATCATCACAGGATTAGAGATATTTCCCCAGAAGGGTCCAAGGAGTTTCCAGACAGAAGAGGGAACACCTCTCAGGATCAGTGGGCTTCTTGACATACATGATGGAAAAGCATTTCAGCAGCACCAAAGCATAGAGAGAGGGTTATTTAGGAAAGTTAAATACACAATCAAGGGAGAAGGAGTGTATGTCAAAAAGTTGCATTTGGGAAAAGTAAGGAATATGTATTAAAGAGAAACTGTAAGCTATCTCAGAAGAAGACACAGTAACCTGTTAGTCTGGGTTATTAATATTTATAGAGGGCTGTACTAGGGGCTGGACAAGAGATGGTAGCAGGGTCGAAGTACAAATGTTTGTACCAGTTGTTGTTTTTTTTCGTTGTTTTTTGTTTGTTTGTTTTTTTGCTTGTACATTTCCCTCCTTTTACCAGAACATGACCTAAGAATATGTTGCTCAAGGTCTGAATTTAAAATTGAACTTTGTCAATTTCAGTAGTTTGTAGGTATTTCCATTTTATTCAGTCAGTGTATGTCTTTATCCTGGATTCCTATCTCTTTCACCCTTCTGAGTTTTTGATCCCTTAATCATAAGTGTGGGTGAGGGGCAAATATCTGTCTACTATCATTGTTGAAGTAGGCAATGACACTGCCTAGATATTCATTACTCAAAGGAGAAATGTAGTTCCTGATAATGGTTGCAGTTATTTGCTTTTATAAATCACAGAAAGTTTTTTTTTTTTTTTTAAGCATGTCTATCAGATAAAATTGACTCAGGGCAAACTGTTAAAACTGTTAGCAGAATTTCTTCTGAGAGTTATTGTCAGACCCTCTCTCTCTTTTTTAAAATTGTAGATAGACACAATATCTTTGTTTTATTTATTCATTTTTTAATATGGTGCCAAGAATCGGACCCGGTGCCTCATGCATTCAAGACAAGTGGTCAATCATGGAGCTACAACCTGAGCCCTATCAGACCCTCTTCATAACCTATACAGAACCTTTAAATCCTGTCTGTTTTGTTGGTCATGACTTAGTGTCTCAAATTAATGCAGGTTACTCTATATCTATAACCTTCATCTTTTTCTTGGTATGTCTGACACAAACGTATGCCAAGTTATGTTTAAAAGGAAAACATTTTTTTTTCTTTAAATGTCCAGTAAGACTGTGCTCTGGTTATATTCTCCTGCCAGGTATTTAAGACCAAGTTGGTGAAAATTGACCTTGTTCCTATCTACTGCCAAAAGTTAGCTGAAATTCTTCAGGGGATCATTTTGAGAACCTGTGAGAAGCCTCTTGACTCTCATATAGGACAGATGAGGCAGTACACTTGATGAATTAGCAAGAAGCAGGTTTATTTTAGGCTGCAGAGGTCCAGAGGAGGTTTGTACTTAAAATCTCTGAATCATGAGTCTGGAAATTCTTTGAACTTTATACCCAGTGGGAGAAAAGGTATATGAAAAATGATTTTCATTCTAATTTTTAGAGTAGATAGAAGTTTCACAAGTCTTTACCACAGAAAGCAGAAGTAATAACTCTTGTACATCATCAAATTAATGGGAAAATTTAGCTTTTTCAAGATAGAGTAACCTAGCCACACAAATAGGAAGTTCCAAATCACAATGAGTTCTTTGAAGAATTTTTTTTGCTGATATTGTTAATAAGAACAATTATAGTAAGGGTCTCTGGAGAAACTTAATTAAGGCTCATTTTTGGAGGACTGGGTGACACTATAGCTCTTTTAGCCTTTCTCCTTCAGATGTGCCATCTGCCAGGATGGATTAGGGTTTTGCAGATAACCTGTAACTTCCCTTGGAAGGGAAATTTCCCTCTCCAATGAACCTCCTTTTTGCAGAATATGCATTCCTTTGCTTCATGTTTTCTAGAGTCCTAAAGACTATCCTGTTCAGGAGGTTGAGTGACTCACTAGAATTGCAGGGCCTGTGGAGGTCCATTGTTTCTTGGTAGAAAACAATATGTCCTGGTTGACTTTAGAGGGCAAGGGTCAAAACATTGGCAACTGAAGTTTCCTTGGGCCTTTTACAAGCTTAAATTTAGTATGTAAGATTTTATTCTTAAACATCCAGCAGGCCATATTCACCTGCCTTGAAGTGGAACTATTGGGTTTTAACTTCAATATCTTTAATTTTACAGTTACCACCTCCATTTAATAGAGGTCTGTATTTGTACCATGTTTTAGCTTTAAATCCTCTCTGTTCTGTAGGTGATAACTTAGTGTCTCAAATTAATGCAGGTTATTCTGTTAGAAGCAGTATTTCTACAAAACACTAACAGGTAAGTTTTAAAATTTTTATAAGGAAAATTCAAAAATTAAATTAAGACCAAAAACTTTTAGTTTGTGTAATAACATTAAACTAAGAGTTATCATTTCTGTAAGATCAGGCAAGGTGGGCAGCAATCAAAGGTGGCAGATTATAAAAAGCCAACAAAGGATGCTTTATTTGAGATATCACTCTGGGGCAGAACTTCGTCAGATCAACAGAGTGGGTAGGAGAAGGGCCTGAAGAGAAACTGCGTGGGAGCTTGACAGGATTAGACTTTTATGGGGCTTACAGCAGGAAGGGAAGGGCTTGGGACAGGAAAATGTGTTTTTAGAGTCCCTTGTCCCATTGGAGTTGGTCAGGGGAGTTGGCAGAACTCCAGGATTGGCCAGGGGTCCTACTAATTGACAGGCTTTAGGAGATTCCGCTGATTGACAGGCATTTCTGTTGGTGCCTGATTGATGCTTCTTTCCTGCAGGCTGCTTTGTCCTAAGTCACCACCACCAACCTGACAATTTCTATGAGAAATTATTTTTATAATAACAGAATATATATTTAATATCTATTTAGTCTCTACAAAGACTGCTGATTTATTAATTTGATTGTATATGAAGTCCTTCATAAGTTTTACTATCTTTTAAAACTCCTTTTCTACCTTTTCATGCCTTTTACAGTTTTCCCAAACCTTTAATTGGTTATGTTTTTATATCTCATTTTGAGATCATAGTTATATTTGCAATAAAAATCTTTTCTTGTTACTATAAGCTCTGAACTTGTCCTTGATGCCAATGTAATAATGAGGACCTGGTTTTTAAAAGGAAAAAGGAGTTTTATTGCTTTAAGAAACACAAGAATTTCCTGCCCCAGAGGCTAGGATTCTCCCATCACTGAGAACAGAGGATTTTTAAAGAGATGATTGAAAGACTACATTCCCTAACCAGCAAGTGGGGAGTTGTGTCCTGATGGGATGAAATTCATTTGTTAATTTAGAAGAGGGAGAAAAGAAAAACACAGGGGTTATATTTAAAGCATGAGGTAGAATTTATGTTTGGAACATAAATTTAAGTGGCCTAGCCTCCTTTGGTCCTATCCTTATGTGGTATACAAAAGAGGAGACCAGCTTCTTAATAAACGTTAGTCAGAAGTGTTTTATTTCTAAAGTTCATCTTTGCTTTTTTAAAATATGATTTTTAAAAGTTCTCATATATTATATCCTTAGTGTACCTGAATAGCAGTTAAAATAATATTATATTTTGTGCTCTTTACTTCCTTTTTGTGAAAAATTGGCAGAATATCTTAGTGTTTCACCTTGTCAGTCATTATAAAAAAAAATTTGTCTATAATTATCTACCAAACATACATCTAAATTTTCATTCCAGTGTTAAGAGTAGCATGGAATCTTTATATATTGTTTATTGATGACAGGTTACCTTTGTCCTGTTACAAAACACTGAGTGACATTAAAAGATCCCCAAGTAAGTTTGCTATTTTTTATATAAAACTGAAGGATTTACTAGCAACTTTAATTTGGAGAGTACCTAGTTTCCTAAGTACTCTCTTAAGTTTTATTACAAACAGAAATTGGTTTCAGTTCCATGTTCCATGGAGTTCAAGAATTTCCCTTGCCACTAAGGGAGGCAAGCAAGAAAATTTATTAAGAGGAAGATAAAGTATAGAATTCCCAGTAGCGTGATGGAATGGGCAAGATGAGGTTGCCGTTGAAATCTTATGGCACAGTCTCTTTTCTGGATTTCTTTAGAGAATTTATTCCCTATTCTGATTGGTTTCTAGCTATTACTGGGGCTCCAAGCTAGTTGAATGGTTGTTGCTTGTCTAGCTTTTCTAGCGATTTCAAGATCTTACTCTGGACTCATTGTTACCTTCTCATGTTCCATTTTCCTAAGTAGGTGGTGATGTGATTCATCTAGTTCCTCCTGTTTTTGCCTTTCCCCTGCCCTTTTTCCTGACACAATTCTATTCTCCCTATAAAATCCCTATTTCAGCTTTACATTTTAAAAGCCTGTACAGGATTGATATTTAAGGAAGCCAGGTTTGATAGAATAGGGTAACTATCTTCATGTTTCTGCCTAGGTTGGCTATCTGCTGACAAAAGCCTTAAATCTCTTACGTTTAGGAAACAGTATTGAAGATCTAAAATAGATTAATTATTTGATAATAATACCTAATTATTTTAAGACTTATTCCCCTAAATAATAAAAACTTAACTGACACGACAGATTATCTTGATAAATAAGATACTTATTTGAGAAACCCATTTTTAACACAGAGAATAAGATTTTAATTTTATATAAGTACATTGAAATTTAACCTTAGAGAAACTTTTACATCTTTAGCTGTTTTAATTGCAGCCATCTCTAATTACATATGAAAATTTTTAAAGAGTTACCATTCACAAATCCTTTGAAACTTATTTAGGCATTCTACGACTTTTTTACATAATTTCTCTTGCCACACTTCATTTCCAAACCTTTAACTTGTATATCTCCCTTTTTCTCTCTGCTGACTCTTGAATTTATATCTTGAAATAGTCCTTGTAAAATTTGAGAATTTAGGCAAATGACTCCTTTTTAAATAAGATAAAATACCTTATAATTTTTGTGGTATATGTTTGAAACAGCTGAAACATTTTGTACTTCTTGCATATACAATTATAATCTGTTAGAATTTTAACTCTTAACAACCTTGCTTTTAATGAAGACCTAGAAATAAATGAATCTTAAGATTTTTTTTCTATTTACCAAGAATTCATAAAAACGTGTAATAAACTCAAATGATGAAAAATAGAAAATTCCAGAGGTCCATTTTTCAAAATACAGTAGTCCTGGCACAACAGTGCATGCCTCTAACCCCAGTGGGTCAGGAGGCTGAAGCTGGAGGAACACAAGTACAAAGACAGCCTCAGCAACTTAGCAAGGCACTAAACAACTTAATGAGACCCTGTCTCTAAATAAAAATAAAAAAGGGATTGAGATATGCTCAGTGGTGAAGCACCTCTAGGTTCAATAACTGGTACAAACAAAACAAAACAAAAACAACAACCAGTGTTTAGATTTAAATATAAAATGACTTGGGTTCTAAGAAAAACAGCTGAAGGGGAGCACACAATAGAAAGTTACAAGCAGCTAGTTTACACTGGATTGTAAAGAAAATTACAGCCCTTTTACAAATAGGAGGTAAGAAGTAAGAAGCCAACTTGACCCACAGAGATAAACTGTGTAGTTGCTAAAAGGCACTCAATTGGGGGACTTTCCAGCCACAAGGAAAAGAAGGGGAAGCAGTGAAATCAGCCCTGACCAATAAGTGGTGGTCAAGTACCCTCCTTACTTAACAGCTGTTTGTGCCAAACATTGTGTGGTCAACTGTTGAGAGCCACAGCCCAAGGGGCCCCAGCAAACTTCCAGCTGCCAGCAAACTTCTAGCTGCCAACTGATTGGCTCCTCTGCGGTGATGCTCATTGGGCTGTTTGCCCGCCCTTTCAGACAACAGAGCTGCTCATTGGGGGGCTTTTTTTGGCTCCGCCCATGCCACCCAGCCAATCGGCCTCAAGAGTAGGAGGAGTGGGGGAGGTTGAGAGGCTTGTGGGAAGCCATGGTGGCAGTTGGGCTCTGAGGGTTTTTCCTGAGGAGCTGTTTTGTTTGGCGTGTGTGGTTCTAAAAATAAAGTTCATTTCTTTTGACAAGTGGCTCCTGAATTGTGCCCAGCCAGACTCTGGCAGTCAACTATAGCTTTGGGCGATGACTCAATGCCCTTGCATCAGGGATAAAACCTATGCAGATTGCCTGCTTGGTGTGCCTACTTTTGGTTTTGATTGCTGTACCACTTTGTGTGCATGTGGAAAAATTTCTTGCCTTGGTGATAGAGCTTATTGTTTTCTGAGTGTTTATTTTGGCTTCTGGGGTGCCCAGGCTTTCCAATATTTCCAGCAAAATGTAAGTTGTCTTATAGAACTTAAAAAGAAGAGTACTTGGTTTTATAGTTAGCAGTTGATATTTTGTATTTGAACTCTTCAAACTAATCAAAAAATTTTCTGCTAACAAACATTTATAAAGATTAGTCCCATTTATGGTAAATCTAATTTACCCATTTTAACTGTTAACTTTTGGTTATACCTGAAAACTGACATATGAGACAAGGCTAGTTAGCATTTGAAATTATCTCTTCCTGTCCAAAAACAAAAATAAACAAACCAAAACCAAAATCATAATAGCAATGGTCATATGCTTTAAACGTTTTATAGAAACTGACACTTTTTTTAGTACTACATATCTAACAATTGATCTATATCCCCAGCCATTTTTATATTTTTAGTTTGAAACAGGGTCTTGCTAAGTTGCTGAAGCTGGCTTTGAATTTTCGATCCACCTGCCTTGGCATCCTGGACTGCTGGGATTACATGCATGTGTCACCATGCATAGGGTGGTTAGTAATTGAAAAACTAATGTGGGTTAGTAATTGAAAAACTACTTATATTTTATCAGCAAATTTAAATTATTGGTCAAAGATATAAGTGACCTGAACTAAAAGGCATTATGTTGCAGTAATTCTCTCGCAGGTCAGCATGAGAAAGAAAGAAGAAGCAGAGCAAGCCAAGCAGCAGAAGAAAAAAAATCCTTTATTGTGTACAAGCAATCTTTTTATAGTATTGTGAACAAAGAAGGCAGCCTTCCAACAGCAATAAATCAAGTCTTTCAGCTAATTAAACATAGCATACAGAAGTTTTACTTTCTAATCAGAAGTGACCCGCTTCTCATGGCTAATCCACTCAGCCCAGAGCATGCTGAACTCTGCTCTTTGTTAAGAACAGATAATAAAATTTTTCTTAGCACCCTCCTAGCCCACTTGGCAGAACATCTCGATTGCGAGTAAGACTTCACAAGGGCAGCTGATATCTCCTTTTCAAGCATGTCCATTGTTACCTTATCTAAACCTTGAAGGAGCCTCTTGTTTACGAGCAGGCCCCCCCAAGGACAGCAGACACCTCGTTTTCAAGCATGTCCGCTGTTACCTATCTATACCTTGACAGAATATCCCCTTTGCAGGCAGATTCCATCAAGGACAGTAATAGTAACGCAGTCACATCTGATTCTCTACACATTAGGTCATTTTTTTTTTTTTTAATGAGCACTCAATTTATTTTTCAGCTAATATGGTTCTATGTTAGACATTATAAGGAAAGAAGTGAATGAAGGGGAGGCAAGATAGGTAGCTCAACAATAACAGCCCAGGGGAGACTGTGACCTGTCTTTCTCTTATAGCAATGGACACGCATAGGGGAGTGAAGAGAGAATTCCACCATTAGGCCATTGCTAGTTTATCAGGGAAGGGTCCTTGTAAACTTTATGAGGAACCAGGAGTTTTCAGGATTTCAGACCCAGAATTAAGTTTCCTTTTTTATGATGATGGCGTGTTTGCTGTTTCTTTGGTTGATGATGAAGATGCTATCTGGGGTTTAGATCTGTCAGGCTGAGTCAGAGTGCCCTTGAGGTGTCTCTGATTTTAATATGGAATACATGTTTCAAGATGGCTTTGTGTAGGTCAAGTTCTACCTAGACTTGTTGTAGGGACAGACGAGGCAAGGCACTGAAGATAACAGGAAACTGTTTCACTTGGCTGCAGCCAGGTTCAGAGGGCACAGCTTTCATGGCAATCAATCCCCTGAACACAGAGTTCAGATAGTTGCAGAACTTTATACCTAGCATTTAAGGGGAGGGGCTCAGAAGTTCACAGTCTGCAGAAGTTGACATAAAAGTAGCTCTTTCTTTCACTGTTCTGGGGAAGTTAACCCTTAAAGGACAGCTCCCAAAAAGGGGAGAGCTTCTTCTCCCCTTTCATTCCTCCTCCTGCCAGCTGTTACAATGGAGCCCAGTGGATAACTTCTCTTATGTAGACATCTCTGTGAAGCTCCAACTCAAGGCCAGAGGCCATGTTAAAGGATCTGTCTTTTTTTTTTCTTTTAATCACATTTTGCATTTGTAAAAACACTTGAACAAACTACTATACTGGATAAAGTTTCATGACAAACTAGTAAAGGGGGAATCCAGCACCTGGAGTGCTGACCTCTTCCAGGCTGGTGGCCAAATAAAATAGCAGAACAGGAAAATAGGAAGTTTACCTAGTTGAACTCTTTTGTAGAGACTCTTGCTGACAGTCCTAAAATCAGCCATGGTGAAGATTTCTGGAGAAGCTTAGTTAAGATTTTCCCTAAAGAGGGCATGCCATTATAGACTCAACATTTGATATATTTCAACTCACATTAAAAGTTTAAATGTGAAGCTTGTTATATAAAATTAAGATAATATTTTTTCCTATTTTAAAACTAGTGAATTTAAAGAACTGCAGTCTACTAGGAAACTGCAGCAATGCAGAGATCCCCTTTGTCTTATGATAAAGTTGGAAAGATTCCAGCCATGTTCAGAGTTTACTAAAAGGGATGGTAATGCAGAAAAGAGGATACTCTCAAAGGAGCCATTGGGTCCTCTCAATATACCTTTCCTACCCTCCAGTTTTATTGGGGTTACAGGATGTTTTCTAGGTCCACCTCTTGATTTTTGACTGATATTTTTATGCTCACATTCGGGACCCCCAAAAGACCACCAATGACCAAGGTCGATATAAGCAGCAAAGAGTTGTTTATTGTGAGCTAGCTTGGTCCTCTGTTCACTCACAGCAACTGGTGATGCTGAGAGACCCCAAGCCCAGAGTTTGCAGCAGTTTTAAACGCTCTTTGGGGAAGGCAGGGACTTCACATACATCATAGCATCTCTTAGCAAATCATCCCACACCACGGGAAAATCATAAAACAGCTCTAAAACATGTTTAGCACATTCACTGGTGGGAACAAGTTGGGTGAGGTTGATTGGTTAGTACAAAAGGGGCATTCATTTGAACTGATTGATTTAAGCCATGAGGGCTGTACATTTTGAACTACATGGTTTCCCAACATGTTATCAACCACCATAAACTACTAGGAGGGTCATCTGGCATCCCAGGTATTTCTCTGTCTCATGCTGATTGGTGGTTGCTAGGGAGTTGCTATGGGTCCTCACCTAGCCTGAGTCAGGGACACCTGGCACTGCAGATCTCTCCTGTTATTTGAAGATAAACAACTCAGCAGGGTGGGTATGTGTCTAGGAGCTCTCTATGAGTTTTTCCAAGGACAAGAGTCAAGCCCCCCATCCCCTCCTTGGACAGGCTTTGCTCTGAGGTAGAGGCTGGTTTCTCAGTATAGAGGTCACAAAAACTCCCTTTCTTTAGGGACACTTACATTCTTTTTATTGGCATTTGGGGGCTGGTATTTCTTCTGCTTATAATAGTTTGTTAAGGAAGCGTCCTGCTTCCCCACATGTTGAAGTTTGAACATTAGAGAAGCATGCTGAGGCAAGCATATGAAACAGGGTTTATTTAAAAAGACTTCTCCCATGAGGGAGAAGGGGGCCATAACTGGTGTCATGGTATCCCAAAAGGCGAGGTATTCTGCCCTTTTAATATATCTTAGGCTTCCTGTGCTCTCCTTCCTTTCCTCCTTTATCTTTCTCCTTCCTGCATAGGTGACTAGGCCCAGGAATGCTCAGTGAGAGGGTCAAAAGGTGGGAGACAGGTGGGCTGAAGGGGGAAGTGCAGGACATTAACAACCTTATAGATCCCTGTAGGGAGGGGAAATTCCTGGGACAGGTTACCTTGGCAACAGGTTGGAACAGGGGCAAGTTCTTGATAAGATCCCTCAGGGGTCTATCTCCAACTTTCCAGACTCACACAAAATTGGCTTCCTAGATCCAACCTGACTCAAGTTACCTATCAACACTGACTGCCTCTCTAATTCTGGCTTCAATATAACATATTCTGTCAACTTAAGCCATCTGGGACTGTTACTCCTTATCCCTGGTGTCTATGCAATAATAAGGAACAGTTTTGAGAAAAAGGACAAGGAATTTTTATTGCTTTACTAGCAAAGGAGGAACACAGGGGAGTCCATATTGGTTTAAGCCACAGGGCTTAAATGTAAAGAGTGAAGAGAGTGACAGATTTATTGGGATAAACATTCACAGAGTAGTCTAGTGGAGGCTAAAATTTGTTTTCCACTTATAACCTATGGAAGTTGTAGGGTAGTGAGAAGGATAGGTAAATTTTTTTGTGGCTTGGCAATTGCTATGTAAATGTGGTCCACTTCATGCTTTGAATATAATCTTTGCTGTTTTGCCACTGACACTTATTTTAAAAGGAGTATTCCCCTCCCTCCCTCCTCTTTCTCCCTCTTCTCTCTTTTTCTCTTCCTCTCCACCTCCCTAATGGGATCACAAAGACAGGGTTACCCTTTGTTCCTGATGTTAGGCCTAGTTATCTGTCCTTGGGCACCCACTCACCAGTGCTAGACATGACCTTGATATCTAGGAAGTGATTATCTCCCAAATTAACAAGTGAATTACAACTCCAAACACGGTACAGATGAATTACCTCTTTAAAAGTCCTCTGTTCTCCTTGATAGGCAGAATCATAGCTTCTGGGACAGGATTCCCCTGTGCTGCTTGTTTGCTAGTAAATCAATAAAATTTTCCTTTTTCTCAAAACCATGACTTCTTATTAAATTGACATTGGGGACAAGGATTGAGCTGTCAGTAACAGCCAAGGCATTATCCAGGAAGTATTCTGGTGGTTGTAAACACTGTTCAATGTTGCATAAATTGTTTCTCGAGATTTCAGTACCAGATAACAGTTAGTTCTTATATTGTATTGTCTGGAGTTTAGGTCTGGCTGACTGTTGTTCTGAGTCTGAGTGTCATGGAGTGAGAGTTCTATGCTAGAAAATATGTTTCAAAATGGTGTTGCCTAAATCAAATTCATCTTATATAAAAAGCTTTGTCCTTATCCCCAATGCAATCCTAAAAACTAGGACACCTTTTTTTAAAAATATTGGTTCATTTTAGTTATATGTGACATATAATTCATTTTGACATATTTATGACAGGACTGGATATAATGTATTTTTATTCAGTATCCGGTATGCATTACTCTCCCTTCCTCTCCCACCTTCCCTTCCTTTTCCTTTCCTCTGCTGATTTTTTCTGCTTTTTACTTTGTGTTTTGTTTGGTTTTTAATCAGTGTCTTGTGGATGTGCATGATGGTGAGATTCACTATGGTATATTCATGTATGTACCTAAGAATATTAGGTCAGATTCACTCAGCTGGAGGACATGGTTTTGAGAAAAAAGAGGAAAAAAAAAGTTTATAGCTTTGCTAGCAAAGAAGAAACACTGGGACTCCTGTCCCAGAAGTTGTGTTCTATCTATCAGGAGGAACAGGGAGTTTTTTTAAGAGGTGATTCAAAGGTTGCATTTCCTGTTATCTCAGTCTAAAATTGTGATTCACTTGTTAATTAGGGATATAGTTATTTCTGAGATCTTTTATAACCATTCCCAAGTGTGAAAATTATTTGGTTCCTGTGGTGGGTGTGTGCTCAAGAATAGATAACTCTGCCTAGAATGGAGAATAAAGGTGATTCTATCTCCTCTGCAATTAGTGAGGGGGAGACATTAAGGAGAGGAAAGGAAATGAGGGAGAGAGAAAGAGAAAAAAAAGTCTCTTAAAAATAAGTCATGGTGGCAGAGCACTAAGGGCTCTATTCAAAGAGGATCCCGCAAAACATTGGAGAAAGAGACCACCAAGTGACCACTCATGCAATTGGCAGAAGGGGGATTTATTGAACCAGCATGCTGGGGCTCTGTGCCCACTCAAGAAGGGAAAGCAGCCCTGAGGAGGGGCTGAGCACTGCTTAAGTACACTTTTTGGGGAGGGCGGAGGGCTTTGTATACATCAGAACAAATCATCATGAGGCACGGGAAAATTGAACAACAACTCCTAAACATGATTAGTTCATTCATTGGCGGGAACAGGTTAGGCTGGAGTGATAGGTCATTCCTAAGGAGAGTACACATTCAAACTGATTGGTTCAGGCCCTGCAAGGCCTGCGTGCAACCACACAGAGCCCTTATTAAACAACCAAATAGTCAGGGGAAATATTTACTGGGCAGTTCCAAGCGTTGTCTTAATAGCTACAGAAATTTCAGGTTTTGCAGGTAACATAGAAACCTAACAATACCTCCTTTACATTTTAACTCAGACCTTGCAGCTTAGAAACTTTTACAACACCCGGTCTTTTGCCCTTTAACTTTTACGCTTTAACTTCAATTTCTTTTACCCTTACAAAAGTGTAATGTGGATTGCTGTTATAAAAACTTCTAATGTGTTCCACAATGTATCCTCCACTGGGTTCAGATTTTTATGTCTGTCCCAAATTGTATACAATACCAAGTATAAAGATGGATGTTCTGCCTCTGCTACTTTGTTTTCTGCTTTTGTTGCTGCAGTTTTCTTTTTACAGATTGTTATTCTCTGCAAGTCTCTAAGGTTAAATACCAATAAGTCAAAGCTATCAAAAAAAGCTATCAAAAAAAGCTATCAAACTGCCAGTTTCCAATCCCTTCTACCATAAGATGGGTATTTATCTTGAAATAAGAAGAGGACTATATCCAAAGATATATATCTAGTAAAGGAAAGGACAACATTGAAATAACATTTCCCCAAACATCAAGTATAGGGAATGCAAGAATCACAATGATTTTAATTAAAGCAAAGGTTTGAGAGGACTTTCTAGCTGACAGATGTAAGTCAAAATAACCAAAACAGTTTTGGCACTATTATGAAAGCCCAAATAACAGGGATGTTTTCAGATCTCAAATGGATTGGCTAGTTTTTCCTTATTCTGCTGTGAAGTCAGGTACTGGAGAGGCTCACTTTCAGGGTAGACAGTAGTGCTAGTTACAGAGGGGCACTGAGTTTGATAGGTCACAATGAGGGTGAATTAATCATTGGAGACTGAAGCAGCATGTGTTGGTTTGGGCAGTCAGGAAAGATGTTGTAAAAAGTGTGGAACTTATTGTTATTCGGAAGGGATGAAAACTCAGAACTCAGCTGGAATTCACTGCTTATCTTCTTTCTCTGGGACTCTTTGTTATCCAGAGCTTCACTATTTGCTTTTTCAGGATTTACTAGCAATGGGAAAATCCATGGCCTAGTGCTCAGTCCCTTCAGGACTCATTTGTTACTGAGAAGGAGTAATGTTTGCCTCCCCCCACCTCACCTTTAGGGCCATACTGCCTTCCTGTTTTCCCTAGGGTTGCTATTTTCCATAATCCTTCAACAGAAAATATATAAAAGAGAATATCTGGAGCATATAATAGGAGAATTTACAGAGTATTCATAGACAGGAGTGAGGGAGAATAGGAGATAAAGTCTTACTCATAACTTAAGAATTACAGCACATGCTTTGTTTCAAAAGATTATTCTCTAAGTGTGTGGGGTTTGAATATGGTGATTAATGAGGAAACTTCCTTCATTTTCATGTGAAGGCTTGGTTCCTCTAAGTGTGTTTTGAGTAAATTTCATGTTTGGGGGGAAAAGAGGTGCTCAATTGCTGGGAGACCAGTCCCTGATATGAATCACTCAATTTTTTGACACTCCCTCTGACCCTGGAAAGGTATATAATTGCCAAAGGATATCTCCTATTTTTGTAGCTCTTATAAATAAGCATTCATCTTCTAAGGGAGAAAAATCCCCAGAAGCTGAGAAACTTTATTTGATCCAGCTGTATGGTGTGAGAAGAGAAAGAACAGGTTTTAAAGAGGACTGCAAGCTACTTTGTGGTTTCATATTTCAAAGATTCTTACCAGATCTCTAGACACCATTAATAACTTTATTGCCACTTGAATCAACATGGCTTGGGAATTTCTCAGCCACCCAAGAAGGGAAGCAATAGGCAGTGAGGTGAATCAAGGTTATGCTTTTTAGTCTTTGAATGTGAAAAAGTATTGAAAGAGGTTCTATGAGGAGATAACAGGTTAAGTCATAGAACACTTTTGAGCATCTGTGTATGTGACCCAAAGAAAATGTCACAGAAGAGATGTCTCCAGAGAACAGTCCAAGGAGTTCTCAGAGAGAAGGGACAACACCTCTCAGAATTTCTTGGCAGAATTTTCACATGCGTTGGGAGGCAAATGCTGTATCACTGAGATACAGCCCTAGCCCTCTGATCAGATATTCTATATTATAGAGTTGCAACAGAATTTCACCTGCCTATGTGCACACAGTTACTGAGTGTGCAGCCTTTCCAAGTTCCCCCTTTGATGCTTGGACCTTCTCAGGATCAAAGAGCAACATGTTGATTCAATGGCTTAAATACCTGTAACATCATAAAATATGTAGCCATTTTCATTTATATTTTAACCACAGCTTCCATGAGGCTGGAGACAAGATCTTAAACCAGAGATATCAGGCAAGATAGGAGTAGGCATGCCCTTAGCATGAAAATCACAACAGTTATGAGAGTTTTGAATGCCCCAAAAGTAAAACCACCTCTAAATAATCCCCAGTTTTCAACCTTTCCAGTCTGGCTGCCGTTATAGGCATACTTTCCCATATGATCTGAAGTTTCCTTTATTATCTTGTCTATATCATTAATGTGTAAGTAATATTTGCTTCCACATATCCAGAATTGTCCATCTGGGGCTTATCATTCAGTTTCTATGTTGGCATTGCCCCAGGCCTGTTTGAGATTAGAGAACTTTATATGATTTGAGAATTCCCACCACTGTTTTTTTTCTGGGTAGTTACATCACTGAATTTTTGGCCCAGACATGTCAAAGTCCCAATTAAGATGTTAAATTGTTTTCTCTTTTGGGTAAGACAATATTTTCCAATAACTGAGGTTTTTAGAATCAAACAGTAGTAGTTGGATGGGGAAACATTGTTTTACTAGCTAGACTTCATGAAAGTATAGCTTTTTAGCTTCCTGTATTCTCTTAATTAATGGTGTACAGGGATCAGGGTTAAGCCAAGAGCCTGCATCGGCTGCTTCACAATAATTTTGCCTAACTTTCAACAAGGCAATTGGCAACATCTAGTCCCAGTGTAGTGGGTTTCCTGACAATTTGTTTACTTGTAACTTTAGAGTTTGGTTTATCCACTCCAACTTCTCAGAGCTCTGAGGATGGTATGTAGTGTATAACTTCTAGGTGGTCTTCAATTCCTTTGCAACTAATTGCCCCGCATCAGTCATAAATGCCAGCCCATTATTTGATCCCATGGTAATTGGGTTTCTGAACCAAGAAACCTTCCTTTAGGAGAGACCAGGCCAATTCATGTACCTTCTTTGTGCAAATAGGTGTTGCGACCCCTTGCCCGCAAGGAAGACGCAACTCAGGAATCTTCTTTCAGCAGTTTATTCAGCCCCTTGATAGTTCTTCTTCTTCCTCCCGGATGCCCCTCCCAGCCTTAATAAAGCATCTCAAGCCCCAATGCAAAGCTGCCACATGGAGCTTTCTCATAGGGTGGTAAGGGATTACATGCCAATTCTCCATATTAGGAGTTGTTTATCACAGGCCACAGTGGAAGTCGGCGCCATCTTCTAATGGCGGCCACGGTCTAATTAGAACGGCTCACCACAGTTCCCCCTTATATTTTATAAAACAATGCAGGCGAAAGTAGAGGTCCTATCCCACTGTGCAGAAGTGGCTGCAATGTATGGTTCAGTCCTAAGGAGGGCCCTTCCCTAGACCTGGTCCCATATCAGCCGACGCCTTTTTTCGTAGGGCGGGGCGTGGACGTCAAACCCGCATGCAATAGGACATGCTTTCCTTGAGGTCCGTTGAGGGATCACTCAAGTGCAGTGCCTTGCCTCGCATCCTGCATCGTGANTGGGAAGTAATGGCCAAAGTGGTTATATTTAACTCAGATGTATTTGTTGGGACTCTTCTTGCCAGGAGCCCTGGAACCCACACCGGCTCCGTCCGGTCCCGGCCCCTGGCGGCGCTCCGCCCTCTCCGCAGCGCGAGCCCGCTCCGCAGCAGTGCAGGCAGGTCCCTTAGCCGCGGCCGCAGCGACGCCGGCGGCTTCTCTCAAAAACATCTGCAAAGTGCTTTGCTTTACTTTAAGTCCTTTTGAACGTAGCAACCCATCTAGGGCCAACAAAATTGGGCTTGAAGAGGTAGCGCCCATAATGTTTTTAGAGCTATAAAGAAAGTGAAAGTACAAAAGCCCTGCTCTCTCCTTATTTACAGGGGAGCGTCCTTTTTTCCGCTCTCTCTTTATTTACAGAGAGAGCTGCCCCGCTTTGGTCGCGGATCCCACTTACTTGGGACTAACCCCGCTTTGGTCGCGGATCCCATTTACCTGGGACTAACCGGTGCACCACCCCTGACTGCTGAAAGTTCTGGTTCCCGGGTCTCGGCACCACTTGTTGTGACCCCTTGCCCGCAAGGAAGACGCAACTCAGGAATCTTCTTTCAGCAGTTTATTCAGCCCCTTGATAGTTCTTCTTCTTCCTCCCGGATGCCCCTCCCAGCCTTAATAAAGCATCTCAAGCCCCAATGCAAAGCTGCCACATGGAGCTTTCTCATAGGGTGGTAAGGGATTACGTGCCAATTCTCCATATTAGGAGTTGTTTATCACAGGCCACAGTGGAAGTCGGCGCCATCTTCTAATGGCGGCCACGGTCTAATTAGAACGGCTCACCACAAATAGGGAAAGCTTCTAATATTTGCCCAGGCTAAATTTCCCACATACCCCACTTTCAGAAGCAAGCAAGTTGTCTAAGGCTAAGTGATTTTGATAGTTAACATTGTGCATTTTAGTGCTCTGTTTGGCCAGTAAATTGAGGTTTCTTTCAATTTCCTTAGTTAAAATTCCAGCTTGACAAATGCAGCTTGACAAAATCCACAGAAAGACTAGCAAAAATTTATAACCCAAACCAGACATGGTGGCACACACCTATAATTCCTGTGGTTCCAGAGGATGAGGCAGAAGGATCAAGTGTTCAAAGCCAGCCTTAGCAATGGAAAGGTCCTAAGCAACTCAGTGAGACCTTTTCTCCAAATAAAATACAAAGTAGGGCTGGGGATGTGACTCAGTGCCTTAGGTTCAATGTTTGGTGGTGGTGGTGGGGGGCAGGGATAGTAGGTGGAGTAGCCCCAGACCCCAGGATGCTCAGTGAGGTCCATACTGTATCTTTTAATGAGGCTTCTCCAACATTTTGTACCCCAGGGGAGGCCATAGGTCCCTGACATTGATTATTCTAGGCATATGTTTCACATTGTTAACATACTGCTTGGGTATGTTGGAGAGCTGGGTAATGTAGAAATGTTTGAACAATGCGGCCATCTGGCCAATGTCAATCTCTTGGTAGGACTGCTTGACAAAGGCTAGGTCTAGGGCCTCAGGAATTGCTATTCTTCAAATCAATCCAGGAGATGACTCCTACTTTTAGTTTTAAGCCAGGTGTTTCATGTTCTGATAGTTAGAGTCCCATACTGCCAATAGACTAGGAAATAGAACAGGGTGACAGACAGAGCCATTGATTCTGTTGTTACATTGGAGGCCATGAACTTTCCCTCTTGGTCTGCTTTTACAGTTTCTCTGAGCAACTCTGATGTTTCCCCTTTGATGTATCTGATGATGAGTGACTGTCATCCTTTAGGAGCCCTTATAGCATCTTAGAGTGATTTCTTTATTCTACTTTATTTATGTCTTTCCCTCCTGAGTTGATTAGGCCTTTTATTTATTCAAAGATTGTGCACATGGAGGTAGTGAAGGCATATTTGCAGTTTTAATATGTTGACACATATCCCTGCTTTCAGTAGAAGGGCTCAGGTCAGTGCAGTGAGTTCTACTTTTTGTGCTCAGGTTCCTTTTGGCAAAGACAAAAGTTGTACCTCAGTTGTGGAATTTGAGGTCACTATAAGCACTCAGCAATATTTTTGCTCTCTTCCACAAAACTGCTTCTATTTGGAAAGTACTCAGCCTTAGGGTCTTTGAGAGGTTGGTCTGTTCAGTCCAGTTGGCAGGAATAATATACTTCATCCATGATTTCAATGCAACCTTGATCTGGTCAACCTGGCTTGATAATAGGCTGGATGATCACAAGACTTAAGATCTGCACTATTTCCAGGTGGGATGTATGGGTTTTTGCCCAGAATTCCCTGATATTTGACCATTTGGGTCTTAGCTAGGTCTTGCCTTTTATGCTCTATTACTGTCAATCTAGAATGTGGCACTTGGACCATTAATTCTTGTTCCATAATTTGTCAGCCTCTGACACTAAAACTGCCATGGTCGCAAATGCTTGTGAGTAAGATGGCCAGATTGGGCAACAGGTTCAGGTTGTTTAGAAAGAAAGATGATGCCATGGACCCAGTATTTGGATCAGGATCCCACTATAACACTAGCAATCTTTTGTATGTACAAGAACATATGAGTGAGTGAAGCCCCGCTTAATCTCCTCAAAGTTTGTTGGTTGAGCTTCCCATAACTAAGGATTTTGTTCACCCAGTTTGTGGCTTCATAAAGGAGTTTTGCCAAGACAGAGAAATCCAGAAACCTGTGACCTTGATGAACTCTCCTTCCTAATGTTGGTTTGACAGAACCAGGGTTGTGCAGATAATCTATTATTTCTTTGGGCAGAGTTGGCATTGTTCTTGGGATAGCTGAAAACCAAAGTTTTTTTCTTTTTCTTTTTTTTCTTTTTGGAATCCAGGGCTCTTTATGGGTGAATCACATCCCCAGCCCTTTTTTATATTTTATTTTGAGACAGAGTCTTACTGAATTGTTTAGGGTCTTACTAATTTGCTGAGAGTGGCTTTGAATTTTAAATTCTCCTGCCTTAGCCTCCTTGGATTGCAGATGTATACCATTACACTCTCCTTGGCCTTTGTTCTTGAAACCTTATAGCCAGTTTTCTGTAAGAGGGTGAGGAGTAGTTGTGTTCTATCCATAAAATCCTCCTACGTTTGGCCAGCAGTAGGTTGTCCACACACTGGTCTATGTGCTAGAGCACCTGTATTGGTCTGCTGGGAAAGCTTTTAAATCAGAGGCTAACATAGTGCTGAAAATGGTTGGAAATTTTTCAGTCTTTAAGGCTGTCTAATCCATGTCAGCCTACCTTTGTCTCTATTCTTAAGATTTCCCCAATGGAGAGGGAAGATAGGTTAATTCTGAGACCAGGCAAATACAGAAGAAGGCATCTGTGAGCTCTAGACATGTGAAGAAGGCAGCTTTAGCAGGATAATAGTCTGGAATGGCTTATAGTCAACTGTTTCCAGCTTCTGGACTAGCAGGAAAATTGTGTTCCAAGATGATTGGCAGGGTTAGAATATTTTATACTTTAGAAGTCTCTCTAGGTGCCTGTGGATCCCAATTTGTGCCTTATAAGGAATGAAATACTGTTTTTCTCGGACAAGCTTAGCCCCCCTGCTTTACTTCTACTATTATTGGATGTATAAGTCAGGCCAGTCTAGGAGAATTGTGTCTAGCTCATACCCCCAGCACCTTGAAAGGACACTCAGGTTCTTGTAACAGCCTTTGCATAGACTGATGAAAGACCACTCTTCTCTTTGCAGGACTGTGAAAGTCAGAATTTTTGCTTCTAGATTTCCTAGGGCCAGGGTCACTTCACTGTGAGAGTTGAAAGTTTTGTGGATCTGCAGCTTTCCCAATAGATTCTGACCCATTAACATCACAGGGCAGTCAGGGAGTTTGTGAATAACTTCATGGCCAACTAAATTGCATCATCAAGACAATAAGCACTGGTGACAAGATCAGCTACCTCTGACTCCCACAATTGTGGCTTATCTCTGTGAGAGGGGCCCACCAGTTAAGTTACCACAGAATGTTCTGCCCTAGTATGAATCATGAAATCCATGACCCAGTCCTCTACATTTATTTGGACCAGAGGCTCCTGGGGTCTAACAAAATGCAAACAAGTCCTAGTCTTCCTCATAGTTACCCATAGCAGCCAATCCAACAAAATTATCCTCAAGGTCTTCATAAGGTAATTTCATTGTTTGCATCATCCTTGAACCACTTGGCCTCACCTCCTTGGTCCAGGGGCCAGGTGATAATCCTCTGACTACTGGGGGCTCTCATTCTTTCAGTGTTCCAGTGAGTTCTTTTCTTTTTTGTGTGTGTGGGGGTGGTGGATACCAGGGATTGAACCTAGGGGTGCTTAACCAATGATCCACATCCATCTTCAGCCCTTTTTATATTTTAGTTAGAAACAGGTGGGGCTGTGATCTCTGAAATCTCAATCCTATTGTCTCAACCTCCTGAGCTTCGGGGATTAAAGGTGCACACCACAACACCCATCCCAACTGACAACAGTGGTCACACTGGTTCCTTTCTAACCTCACCTGAGTGAGGTATTTCTTTTCCTGAGTGAGGCTGACTCCTTTTCTGGCCTCAGGTTCATCTAGATGGGATACCTTTTCCATGAGTGTATGGACTATCGACTAAGACAGCAACAAGCAGATTTACCTTCTTTTCCTTTCTGTCTCACTGTGGGCTCCTTGATCTCAGTTGATGAACACTTCCATTGCAAGTAGTTGGCTTGTATTCATTCCAGTGAAACCCTCTAACTTCTGTTGTTTATGCTGGATGTGTTCCTAGGCCTGACCTACAAAATCTGTATTAACCACTCACTGACACTCAGCTGCTTCTGGATCAAAGGGTGTGGAGATGTAACTTTGCATAATCTCTCAAACAATTGACATGGGCTCTTTTTAGATCCCTGAAGCACCTCTGAAGTCTTGCTCATTTTATGACTTTCTTCCCTCCTTCCTCATGCTACCTGAAAGTGCCTCTTAATAACACTCAAGCATCTGAAACTTCTGGTCATCATTAGAGTCCCATAAGGGATCTTCCTTGAGGAATTGATTCACAGTTCTTGCATGTTTCTCCAACTACTGTAATGCAGCATGGGTAATTTGTAACTGTTCTTCAACTATAAAAAGTCAGAAGTAGCTGGCACAATAAGTCCAAGCAGACTTGTGGGTCTATTAAATCAATTACAGCCTGAAGTTTCTCAGTGAAGGAGAAGGTTTGGTTTTTCCAGTTCAAGAGATCTATGTTAGTAAAAGGCTGATATATGAAGGTGCATTGTCTCCCTTGCACCTGAGCATCTTGATCTTAGTAGATGGGCCTTCAGCTCTTTTCAGTGGCATCTATAGGGCACCTCAGCATGTGTGGGAGGTGTTGAGAGCCACAGCTAAAGGGGCCCCAGCAAACTTCCAGCTACCAGATGATGACTGGCTCACAGCCACCCCAGCAAACTTCTAGCTGCCAACTGATTGGCTCCTCTGCGGTGATGTTCATTGGGCTGTTTCCCTACCCTTTCAGACCATGGAGCTGCTCATTGGGGGACCTTTTTTGGGGGGACCTTTTTTTGGCTCCGCCCATGTGACTCAGCCAATCCGCCTCAAGAGCTGGAGGAATTGGGGGGGGGTTGAGAGGCTTGTTGGAAGCTGGTGGTGGCAGTTGGGCTCTGAGGGTTTTTCCTGAAGAGCTGTGTGGTGTGGTGTGTGTGTTCTAAAAATAAAGTTCATTTCTTTTGACAAGTGGCTCCTGAATTGTGCAGAGTTCTCCTGGTAGTTCTCAGTTGGAGTATATTGGGTTAAAAGTGTCAGCGTCAGGGTGGCTATTATTAATGCTGCTTGGGGTAGCCTTGTGGGAGGAGTGGACTGTATCCTCTGGCAAGATTCTGGCTGCAGTAGATATAGGAAACTGAGACAACACTGGAGGATTCAAGGAGGGGAATCTCCTCTGGCTCTCCAATTTAAATGGCCTTCTTAGATTGCAGTCAGCATTTTGAGTGAGCCATCACCTGGGCCATCATATTTATTTATAGTTCTTTTCCAGACAAGATGTAAGCTAATGTGGTTGAAAGAGACCATGTCTTGCCAACAATCCATGTAGGGGAATTTGTAAGGGTGGTTAAGAGTTCCTATAATGACCTTGCTAACTAGTTCTTTATCTAGTGATCTCTTGGAGGTCCAACCTATTTTGAACTATTTATTCCACAGGTCTTGATTTTGTGGTAGTAAACTCCATAGTCTCCAGAATATCAACTATTGAAATTATTTTAATAGTCTCTAAGGAGTAAACTTACTCTTATTTGCTACCCACTTCCTCCCAGAAACCATGTCAATCACACACAGGGGAAGAAAAAGGGGAAAGAATGAGCAAATACTTTGTCAACAGCTGCTTTCCTCAATGAGATATTCCAGTTTTCTCAGCATATGTGGGACAGTTTAAACTTGAGCATCAGAACCCCTTTGAGGACCCCTAAACCAGATGAGGATCACTCCAAATTCCTGAATCAGGACTGTACATTCACTTTGTTCTTTGATGAAGTTGGAACTCTCCCATTGTTCATCTTCACTCACTCTTACACAATATCTCCAGCTCTCTGGCCAGTACCTTAGAGTTGAATTTTCCTCTAGCATCATCAATAATATTTAGGGAACTCTGGGAAAATATCAAGTTCCTCTTCTGCCACTTAAGGGCAGATCTACTTCTTATACCAGGGTTTCTACCTGTCTAGTTAGTTGTGCTCCCCATGCTGGTTCCTGCATTCCACTGGGGTTCCTTTGTGCTTCTAGGTCCTTGCCCTAGCACCCTGAGAGCATTCATAGATCAATTGGTCTGCTGATGCCAAGTGAGGTTGGCTCTCCTGGTGTTCTAGGGCTCATACCCCAGCAACAAGGGAGGTAAAATCACCATCTCCAAATCTTGGACACAAACCTCCAAAAATAGTGGAATTCTCATACAGAGAGAAGGGACACTGGGTAGTTCAGCAGGAAGCAGCTTTATTAATGCCAGCACTGACCCAGTGGATTCACATCCAAATGCAATGCTGCAGGGTGTTGCCTCTGTTAGTTTCCTTTTACATGTTAGAATCTTTGTCTCCCCTATACGGTAAAATGTATTCTTTTTTAAAAATTTGTTCTACTTTGTTATACAAGAGAATAAAATACATTTTTTTCTTTTTCTAAATTTGTTCTAATTAGTTAAACATGACAATAGAATGCGTTTGGACACTTCATATGTAAATGGAGTATAACTTCTCATTCTTCTGGTTGTACATGATGTAGAGTTGCACTGGTTGTGGGTCATATATGCACATAGGGTCATAATATCTACTTCATTCTACTGTCTTTCCCACCCCCACTCTCCTCCCTTACCTTCAATTCCCTCTGTCTAATTCAAAGTACCTCTTTCTTCCCTAGCTTCTCCTCTTTATTATGAATCAGCATCTGTATATCAGAGAAAACATTCTGCCTTTGGTTCTTTGGGATTGGCTTACTTTGTTTAGCATAATATTCTCCAGCTCTATCTCTTTACCAAAAAATGCCATAATTTCATTCTTCTTTAAGGCTGACTTATATTCCATTGTGTATAAATACCATTCATCTATTGAAGGGCACCTAGGTTAGCTCAATAGATTAGCTGTTCTAAGTTAAACTGCTATAAACATTGATGCAGCTATGTCACTATAGTATACTGAATTTAAGTCCTTTGACTATAAACCAAGGAGTGGGATAGCTGGGTCAAATGATGATTGCATTCCAAGTTTTCTGAGGAATCTCCACACTGATTTACATATGGTTACACTGGTTTGCAATTCTACTAGCAGTGTATGAGTGTACCTTTTCCTCACATAATTGACAACACTTATTGTCACAGAAGGCATCTGGATTGGAAAAGAAAAACTACCTTTACTTGTAGATTAAATGATCTTGTATACAGAAAGTCCTCAGGAATACACTAAAGAGATTATTAGAACTAATAAGTCTCACAAAATTGTAGATAACAAGCTTTTGTTTGTTTTTGGTACTAGGAATAGAATCCAGGAATGCTTAATTAAACAACATCTTCAGCCTTTTTTATTTTTTAAGATAGTGACTCATTTAGTTGTTTAAGCTGGACTTGAATTTGTGATCTTTTATTTTAGCCTCCCAAGTTTCTGGGATTATAGGGGTGTGCCATCAAGCCTGGTTAAACTACATTACAAGATTAACATGCCAAATTGCAACTGTATTTTTAGCCTCTATTGTTATAGTGTAGCAGCAGACCCCAGCCATCTGCCACTAACTTCTTCCCAGATATCTCACAAATTTGAAGAGTGAAACCCACAGACAGTAGAAGACAATGAAAGGAGTAAAACTTATTCAAGTGAGAAGAAAAACAGTTCTTACTGGGTGATAGGGAAACTGATATCAGGTTGCCATTCAAGTGTACTAGTTTGAGGATTTCTATAGCTATTTAGTAGGGGCATTAATCAATATTTATGCTAGTTAGGTATTGGGAAAGTACTAAGGATGTTGATCAATAGCTACACTAATGAGGCAGTGGAAAAGTCCAAAGCCTAATTGGTTTGACCCATAACATTCTGATTTGTTAGCTCTTGACTCTGTAGCCCTCCTTCAGGTCTACCTTGCCTTTTTTCCCTCACTGCCTGGGGACATATGCATTGTTAGGAATGTTTGGAATGTTTCTACTTGCTCATTTCATGGACTTACTTTTCATTTAAAGAGGCCTCTTTTGTGAATGGGGAGATTGCCTTATCTGCATATTTTACTATCTGTCTTATTTAAAATCAATTATAATTCTATATATTAACAAATATCAATCTAAAAGTGAAATGGAGAAAAATATTTTACAGAGAAGTCATCAGAATGAAATACTTAGGATTAAATATAACAGATTTGCAAAAAAAAAAAAGTAGGTTTCAGATTGTTGAAAGAAGTTTAAGAAAATCTAAATAATTGGGAAGATATTCATGGATTGTACTACAGTATTAAAGGCTAGTGCTCCAACTTGAACCACAGATTCAATGTAACTGGAGATACCAAAATAATTCAAATTCTAGCTGATTGCCTTGAAGAAGGGTATCCTGACATTCATAAGAACATTCAAAAGCCTAGAATAACCAAAATAATAGTAGAAAGTATGAACAAAAAGGACTCACATATCTTTATAAAAAATCATCAATCTAATGTGGTTCTAGCCAGGTGCTGGGCAGAGATCTATAATCCAAGAGGATTAAAAGACCAAGGCACAAGGATCACAAGATCAAGACCAGCCTCATGAACTTAGGAGGGTCCTAAGCAACTTAGGAAAACCCTGCCTCAAAAATTAAAAGTAAAAAGTGGATATAACTCAGTCACAATTCACCCCTGGGTTAAATCCTCAGCCTCCACATTCATACCCACCCAATGTGATTCTGATGTAAAAATGTCAGTGGGGTACAATTTTGACTTAGAAAGTTTTCTCACTTATGGTCAGTTGATTGTAACTGGAGATACTAAGATAATTCAGTGCTGAAAAAATAGCTTTTCCAAAAATAGCTGTAATATTCATGGGCAAAAGCAGGACTTCCTCTTTCACACCATTTGCAAAAATATGTAGAAATTTCCAAAAAGCAAAATCTTCTGGCTCATATTATAAAAGTCTTAGAATGTAAAAATAAATTTTTGTGACCTTAGATTAAACAATGTTTTCTTAGATGAGGTAATCAAAAGCACAAACAGTAAAAGAAACATTAACCTGGATTTCAGAGATTAAACTTTTGTCATAGATCATGAAGAAAGTAAAAGTTACCCATATTCTGGGAGTAAAATATTTGTACATCTTATATCTGATAAGTGACTTATATCTAGAATATATTCTCATAATATGATAATAAAAATATAAACACTTAAATTATGGGCAAGCGAGCCAACTAAGCACATGAAAATAAACTGAACATAATTAGCCATTAGAAAAATCCAAAATAACAAGATACTTACAGTAAAAAGTATGCCTATAGTAAAAAAAAAAAGGAAAGAAAGATATGTATTGGTGAAATATGAAAAAATTTGTAGTCTCACACATTGCTATGAAGATATAACATGAAATTGTTACTTTCTTTAGAAAAGGGTTGGTGTTTCATTGAAAGATTAAACAGATTTAACATATAATTCTAAAATACTTCTCCTAGAAAAATTAAAACATGTATTCATGCAAAATTTAAACATGAATATTCATAGCAACTTTATTTGCAATGGCCCAAAGTAAGAAAATAAGGCAAATGTCCAACTGCTTGTTGTGGAGATAGTTCTAGGTAGATGGTTAACAGATAGTGGATTTGTGTTGTCATGGAAGAAGAGATGTTTCCAGAGAAAGGTTTTAGGAATTCCTGGAGAGGAGGGGGAAATTGTCTCTGGACAAGACAGATTCTTGGCAAACATAACAGAAATTACTTTCAACTCACACCAAACAGAGGTGTAGATAAGGGTTTATTTAGGAAGTAAATACACATTCAAGGGAGAATGCTGGTCATGTCAAGTGTTAGAAATACTGCATTGGACTGGTGGAGCCATATTTATAGAATGGTGGCAGATAGGGTTTGGATTGGAGGTGGAATAACTGTAGAGCTGCAACAGTATCTGCCAGTTTTCCTGTGTATTTCCTTCATCGTAAAAGTTCATGGGCCAAAGACCTGTTGCTGAAGAATTATAAGTGTCTGAAACATTGAGATATTTTAAGACCTTCTTTCAGAAGGAGATTAAGGGTTCTTTTTTAAATTGTTAGATGGATCAACTAGTCTATATTGGGAAATTACAATAACAAATAAAAGGTAAATCTTATCATTTAAATACTTGTACTATTATCTATAACTTAAACTGATGATACTATGGCTTATGCCAAGGTTTTACTCAATTTTATTAAACAAAGAAAAGGGGGAAAACAGGACCCCACAGGTACACATTTATAAATATATAAGATATATTTATCTTATAAATATCTTAATTTTTTTTCTTAAATTATGACATTGAGAGTTTTACTGTTGCTGAACATGATTCAGTAAGTTAAATCAGATTTCAAAGATAGAATTTAAACCCTGACATAATGAAAATGACTGAGAAACCTGGTACAGGAAAATAAATTTTCAACTGCAGAGTTTACAACCATGCAGCTTTATGAGATTGTCAGGTAAGTAAAAATTATGAAAAGATTTCACTGGACCCATTTCTCAGGTCGATTTTTAATGTACACTGCAGTGTGGACTGGAAAGTCCACCCATGAATCTAGATTAATTGTACTGGCTACAATGGTCAGTTATACCTATATGTTGATCCTGTGGTAATCAGGCTATCTGGGATTATCTTTTGAGGAAAAAGAAAGCATATATATTTACTTATTTGGACAATTGTCAGAAAGATTATTAAAAATAGGTTTTTCTCATTCAGGCCAGTTATTTACATAAAATATACACCAATGTATTATTGCCCTGATCATTCTATAATAGAAATTGGCACCTTTCCTAAGTAGATATATTATACAAATATCTTGTCACTACAACACAAGGTATCTGAAATAGTGGATATATTTTAGGCTGGTCTCCTAGAATGGACTGGAACAATCACCTGAGGATGCCATAACTCCTAGAAACTTTAACTTTCAGTGAGATGGCACCCAAAATAATGTTTTGATGTTTGACTTCTTCATTTTTTTTTATATTACTGATAGGCCTAGTAGACTCCTTAATGTGAGAATTTAGAGAAAGGATGATGAATATCCTGTAGCCTGTAAAACTACAACTTATTGTATCACTAGTTATTGCCAGCTAATATTTCAGAGCTATAATATGCTGAAATTAATGTTCAGGCTTTGAAACAGGTGGATGTCAATTAATCAGACCTAGGCAAGCACCTGCTCTTAGGAGTAACTATTATAAATATTATTCCTTTCATCTACAATTACAGCCTATGTTTTAAACTTACAACATGTAAATTTTCTTAATAGTTTGTCTTAAATTACTTCCAAGATCCTTTATAGTCAGATAAGATTATTAAAATAGATTTTTCTTATTCAGTCCAATTATTTACATAAAATATCCACCAGTGTATTGTTGGAAGAATGGGAACTAAGTTAAAATGCTCTAGAAGTCAATGTAATGAATAGTGTGAATGAGCCCTCTGCTTTATGGTGTGTGGAAAGGCTTAAATGCCATGCCAATGAAAATGTCTGTTACTATGGCCAAACACAATGCTTCCCAATAAAATTGGGAAAAGATTAAAAATCTTCTGATGAGTGTTTGGCAGAATAATAATAATAACCTGGATCTTCCAAGTTGATTATGTCATTGAGATAATAATATGTTTTCTACTCATTCCTTTTGTGTTTCAATAGTAGATCCTGATGTCAGACCAGGAATCCAGTGACTAAAAGATATGATTCCCTAATTGCCTTGAAATATTAAGAAAGGGAGAATATGTGAGGAACCACTTTGACTTACTATGGCTTCCAGTCCTGATACACCACAGGGATCTGAAAGATTATTGTAGTCTGGCATGATAGTGCCATGACTTGTGACTCTCCCCGCCCCTCAACTCAGATAGCAAGGCCAGTCTTCTGAGTTGGCATACCCCTGGGGTTGAGCTACACTCACCAATTCCTTTGAAATTCTATCCCTTTGTAATATTCCATGGAAGCTCCCTTCTCTTGTGTGTCCCCTTCTCTTGCTCTGTCTTTGGATGTAGCCTTCATGGATGTCAGTAAATAGCTGACAATAGACATCATGAAGCTAGACTCAACTCCCTGAAACCTGACCCCTTGCCTCATTTAAATGGCTTCTTCCCAGTAAAAGGGTTCAGTGACTGTGCACACACTCTCTCTCTCTTCCCCCACCCACCCAAGGTAAGAGAAGCCATCAAAGGACTCAAAGAAAAAGGTAAAAATAAAAAATTTATAAGCATGCTTTTTGTATCTCAGTGGTTCATGAACCTTTCTTTAAGATTTAGTATTTCTTTCTTTATCCTAACCATCACAGTATCACAAATGAGAAATCCTATCTTTAGGAGACCCCCAGTCTTTTGACATTTTCAAATGGCAAGGCTGTTTGGCCTTTGCCTTAGAGGGATATTATTTTTTTTTTAATCTTCCATGGCTTTTTTCTGGAAGTAAACTCCTTAAAGGTAGTCTTATATAGGTACTTACAGGTATAAATTTTCCTTTTAGGACCACTTTTGGAATGTACCAGGGATTTTGATATATTCTTTCTGTATTCTGGTTTGGTTTCTCAGTTAATTTATCTCTCATTCATCATTCAAAAGTGTATTGTTGCTGGCTGCAGTGGCGCATGACAATAATTCCAACACTGAGGAGGCTGAAGCAGGAGAATCACATATTCTAGCCCAGCCTCAGTAATTTAATGAGGTCATAAGCAAGTTAGTGAGATCCTGTCTCAAAATAAATGAAAAGGACTAAGTATTCTACTCTGTGGTAAAATGTCAATCCCTAGTGAAAAAATGCATTATTTAATCTCCATGTATTTTTACATTTCTAGAAGTTCTTTTGCTTTTGATTTCTGATCTTAATCCATTTGTATTTTACAAGATGGAAGGAATCATACTTTTTTGAGGGGGCGTGACACTTACTATTTGCTGTAACTCACTTGGTAGCTTATAATATTGCCTGTTTTGGAGAATGTTCCATGAGCAGTTGAGAGTAAAGTGAATTCAGCTCTTGTTTGATGAAATATCCTATATATGTTAGTTTGTTAGGTCCATTTGATTTATAATTTTTAGGTATGAAGAGGATTTATTGGACTTTGGATAACTGATTTGTGAGAGTAGTATGTTAAAGTCATTCATTATTATTGCATTGGGTTGTATTTGATCCTTTAATGTTTGTTCATTTGTTTTACATCAGGTACACAGATGTTTGGAATACAAAAGTTTACTATTGTGTATTCTTTTTGGTGTATTTCCTTTGCAGTAATAATAAACTGAGTTGCACATACCTGTAATCTCAGGCACTTGAGAGGCCAATGCAGAAGTATTACAAGTGTTAAAGACATGCTTTCATCTTTTCCTACAAATTTTCATTGGGTCCTTACTCATGCTAATGATTTTCATTTCATTTCCTCCTTTTTCATTTTATTTTATATTTGTCTTAAGGTATTAATGACTAATTCTCTTTTATATTCTGTCATTATTATTAGCTTTGCAAATATTGCAAATAAAATCTGGAATTTGGTCTAGGGATATAGCTCAGTTGGTAGAGTGTTTCCTTTGCATGCAAAAAGCCCTGGGTTCAATCTCCAGCACCACAAAAAATAAAAATAAAAAATAAATAATAAAAAACCAAACAGACAAAAAAAGCTTGAAATTTATTTGAGAGAGAGAGAGAGAGAGAGAGAGAGAGAGAGAGAGAGAGAGAGAAAGCGCTAGCTTGGATTTATTTGCATATGTGGAAAGCCTTAGACAGTGTATATTTTTAAACTAAAATAACAGTAATTTTCTAGGATTAACTCAATTAAAAAATAGTATTTCATATCCTAATGACCAATATCTAGCAATAAGTGCAACTTGTGGTGTTTATTACTTTGAAAGACATAGAAACAAGAAAAGACACCAGGATGAGTAGTTCTTTCATTCTTCATTGATATCTGATTGGTAAGAGCTGGTATTATTACATGTCATGAAAATTTGATTATTTAAAACTTATTTTTTCCTTTTTCTCAAAGAATTTTTGATTATCTGTTTATAAAGCATTTTCTGAAATGAAATGGCAAATATATCATGTGGTTCAATATTTCTTAGGTGTAGAATTATCATATGGAATTCTACATTTATATCTACCTATTAACGTTTTTCATGAATATTAAATTATACAGATTTTTTTTCTATTTGAATTGGCTACCATACTAATTAACTGATTTAAAAAAAATAAATCTGAATTGTCAGGACCTCAAGAATGGAGACAGTGCTTGAAGGGCCTGATGAAGAAAATATTGATGGAGTTTCATCTTTTGAAGAAAGAATGGTCCTGGGCCACAGATCCCATATAAAATTTCCATTTAGTATTGTTTTATCATCTCTTCTCTATTGTGGTGAGACTGTCTCTGCTTTGTATATGTTTAACATTTATCGAAATAATAATGACAAATTCTGGATATCATTTACCATCAGCTTCTTTTTTGTGGGAATAGTTTTGGACCAGGTTACCCTAATGTTTTTTCACAAAGATTTGAACAAAAATAAAGCTATACTACTATTTTGGCACATTGTTTTTTTTAGGACCGATAGTGAGGTAAGTGCCTTTTTCCCATTTACTTATTGTTTCAAACAAATAGATTATAAATACTAGACTAACAAAATTTAGGTTGTAAAACCATTGTCTTGAGAAATGTTTTCCTTTTAGTTTGATTTTCATACTTCTAGAACAGTCAATAAATAATTATCATTGTCTATAATGAAATAGGAATCAATTGTTTTCTGTGTTTTGTGCATTTATCAAATTTTGATCTTCATCATTTCTCTCTTTCTGCCAATATAGTTTTTTTTTTTTTTTGGT
>NW_026007382.1:52429-55584 GCF_001458135.2 Marmota marmota marmota
TTTTTTTTTTTTTTTGGTTTGGTTTGGTTTTTCTGTTTAATGTGGGGGATTGAATTCAAGGGCACTGGACCACTAAGCCACATTCCTAGCCCTATTTTGTATTTTATTTATAGAGACAGGGTCTCACTGAGTTGCTTATGGCCTTACTAAATTATGAAGGCTGGCTTTGAACTTGAAATCCTCCTGCCTCAGTTTGCCAAGCCTCCTGGATTACAGGTGTTTCACTGTGCCCAGCCCAGGTATTTTAAATAGTTTGGAGAAATAAAGATAACAGTTTATATTTTAAAAATGAGAATAGAAAAAAGAGAGAAACTCTTTGAAAAATCATCTCATTTTCCTTGTAAGTTGAAGGGATCTACCATTTTAATTGTAGGTTTTCAAGGCACCTAGAATTTATAGCTAAAACTTGAAATATTAATATGTAGTTACATAGGCCATAGTGTGGATGCCTGTAATTCCAGCCACTGGAAAGGCTGAGACAGGAATATTCAAAGTTCAAGGTCTACCTCAGCAATTTAGCTAGTACCTATCTTAAACAATAAAAAGGATTGAGAATGGGCTCTGGAGTAGAGTGTCTCTGGTACAAAAAAAAATCTATTTCCTTATAATTTGTTACTGTGTTGATTTGTGTGAGGGCGGGGGGGGAATATATACATATATATATATTTGTTGTTGTTGTTGTTTTTGTTTTTCTTTTTGGTACTGGGAATTAAACAAAGAGCACTACTTTCCCAGTCCTTTTTATTTTTTACTTTGAGACAGGGTCTTCCTTACTTGCTTAGGGCCTCCCTAAGTAGTTGTGTTTGTGTTTTTTTTTAATATTTATTTTTTAGTTGTAGATGGACACAATATTTTATTTTATTTGTTTATTTTTATGTGATGCTGAGGATCCAAACCAGGGACTCACATGTGCAAGGCAAGCGCTGTACTGCTTAGCCACACAACCCCAGCCCCCTAAGTTGTTGAGGCAACTTAAACTTAGAATCCTATACAGAAAATCTGTACTTTAGTACAAGTTCAAATTAAAAGTTTTTCAGTGCCAAAAAAATTAATCCCAAGTGTATTAAATTATTTTGGGTCATTGACCTGAGCTCATTTAATTTAGGTTTGATTATATCTCTTAAATGTAAAGATCTTATGAGTAAACAAGAAAAATGGAAGTACAAATTAGTACCAAATTCAATAAGTAAGTAGCTTTTGGTTAATATTAAGAAACCATAAGCTTAAGCAGTGAGAAAAAAATGTAATTAGATATTTTAATCAAAATTAATATTTTGTGTTTCTTAGAGTAATAATTTTTGTAATAAACATGTAAAAATAAAAATATGCCTTCAAGTAGATGATACTGAATTGCTTATTTTTCATTATCTTTGAAATTATCTAAATTAGCTGAGCATATGATTCACACCCTATAATCTGTATTGGGAGGCTGAAGAAGGAGGATCTTAGGTTTGAGAGAAGCCTCAACAATTTAGTGAGGCCTAAGCAACTCTGCAAGACCCTGTTTTAAGATTAAGAAATATAGAAAGGATTGAGGATGTAGCTTAGTGGTTAAGTACCTCTGAATTTAATCCCTAGTCCTCCTGCTGCCCACTCCAGGATATCCAAATTAAAGAAAAGTGAGTAATTATAGGTAATAAAATATTTGGTAAAAATATCTTCAACATAAACATTGCCTACCTCCTCATTTTAAAATAATCTTATTGTTATTAAGTCATTAATTTGTTTTTATCCTTTATACCCTTTCTTTACTTATCATAATGACATTCCTTCTTAAATAGAAATCTATGAAAGAGAGAATGCTTTGGGAAAAACTCTGATTTCTCCCCTTCAGACAGGGTATTTACAATATACGTGTATACTTAAAATGTATACTTACAATTACTCTGGAAAATTTTATACTTATTTACAACATTCTGACAAATTCTATCAGGAAAACTACTTTTAACCTAAGCAGAAATGAAGAAATTTCATATGAATTTTGCATTTTTAAATAACATGCATTTTTAAATAACAATAAATGTTTATATACTTGTATGTGAAACTTGTATTTGTATTTTTCATGTGCAAGTGATATACAAAACAAATGAATTACATATAGTTATATGGTTATCAAATAGTTGGAAAAACATGTTAATATCTATTATTCACATTTCTCATATTCTCTTTTTTTAAGATTTCTATTCTGCTTTTTAGCAGTTTTCCCATGGATGTAATGTAAACATACAATATGATTGTATTATACCTTTCTTATACAAAAAAATTTTTTTTTCCCTACTAGGGATTGAACCCAGAGCCTGTCATATGCTAGACAAGTAAGTGCTCTGAGCTATATCTTGAACATTTTAAACATATACATATAAAATATTGAATATAGTATTTGGCATATTACATATAATATACAAATAACATTTTATGTACTATATGAATAATATTTTATATATAAAATATATAAGTAATATTTTATATACTTGTTGAGAGCCGCAGCCGGATGTTGAGAGCCTCAGCCAAGTCGGGATGGCGCCTGGTGTTTTGCCAGGGTGGAGTTCGTGGAGTTCCCTAAGTTCCGGTGGAGCTCTGGTGGAATTCCTAGAAAGTTCGCGTGGGTGGAGTTGGTGGGTAGAGTTCCAGTTGAGTGCTCACGGAAGTGCTGGAGGTGGTGGTTGAGCTCTACGGGAATTCCTGGAGAGCTTGAGTGGTGTGGCATGCAGTGTGGATGCTAAAAATAAAGTTTGTTCCTGCTTGACAAGTGACTCGTGAATTGTGCCCAGCCAGACTGCTGCATTTGGTGGCCCGCACGGGGAACGACTGAGGGTAAGTGATAAGGTAAACTTCTCACCCCTGAGGGCAGGGCAAGAGGATGAGTAGCCATTTTAAGATTCTTCTTTCATTTTGTTTTGCTTTGGTTTTAAGTTGCCTGTCCCTGGAGATGGGTGAGCCTGAAGAAAAACCGCTTACGTCTGAGGAAAAACTATTTGTGTCTGAGGAATAGATAGGGAGAAAGGATGGATGGGCATTTCAGGAGGATAGAAAGGCTGATATAATGAATTTTTGTTCCATTTTTGTTTCATTTTTGTCTCAGTTTCCTTTTGCATTATCTTTTTTTTTTTTTATTGGTTGTTCAAAACATTACACAGCTCATGACATATTATATT
>NW_026007382.1:55601-59141 GCF_001458135.2 Marmota marmota marmota
CTGGGCCGGGCCAGGCGGGACCTTTCTCGCTGCCCCGGGCCGCCAGGGGCCGCTTGCAGAGCCGGTTGGGCGGTGGCTGCGGGATTGGACCTCTGCGCCCGCGTGGCCGGCCGAGATTCACTTGTCTGGGGCCAACTGTCACCTCTAATATAACTTACTACTTCCTGGCAGGTCTCCTTTCAGCGGAATTTTGCTAGAAGTTCCTCAGCAGGTAGAATGTAGCTGTTTTAATGGGTGTTTCTGATCCGGTTAATGTGGAGATACTGAAAGTGCTGCTTCCTTGCCGGCCGCCATGTTGGATCAAAAAACCTTTTGCATTATCTTAGTGAGGGTATCTTCGTCACGGAAATAGGGAATTAAAAATTAGTAAGAACCTAACCAAAAGGGTGTTAAGTAAATTGCTAGAGGAAGGAGGCATCTCAGTAAAATCAATAACAGTTAGGGCATTCATTAAGATGATACAAAGGTGTAGCCCATAGTTCATTAAAGAGGGGTTGTTAAATATATCACAATGGAAACATCATGGCGAAGATTTAAAAAAGATACAAAAGGAAAGCCCAGGAACTCTGCCAGGTGGCACATTACCATTCTGGATGTTGGTACAATCTTGTTTGCTTAGTCTAGGAGAAGACATCTTACATCAAGTAAAAGAGGAAGTCTCTCGAGTTAGTCAGACAAAGGAAAAAAGTCTAGAGGAGGAAGGGCTATCAGGGGAGAGGTTAAAACAGGAGGCTGCTACTAACACTTTTCTATCACCAGAGGGCATAAGTGTCCAACCAACAAATCCAAATATGGAGACAACATGTGTTGGGGGGCCCCCAACCCCAATAGTTGATAGATGGGATCCTGAGACAGGACCTCAAAGATTAGCATGCCCTGTATTTGAGCAGGCAGAAGGGCAGCGAAGTCACCATGCTTTAAATTTCAAAACAGTGAAGCAGCTAAAATAGGCTTTAACAACCTATGGTCCTCAAGCACCCTTCACTGTAAGCATGGTCGATTCCATTACCAACTTGAACATGACACCAGCAGATTGGACTAGTATGTATAAAGCTGTGCTAAATGGAGAACAATACCTGTTATGGAAGTTGCCAATGAGGAATTTTGCATGGAGACGGCTAGGCGAAATGCAGCAGCTGGTTATCCTCAGAGAAATCTAGATATGATGTTAGGAAAGGGACCTTATGAGGTTCAGCAGCAACAAATTGCATATGATCCTGCCTTATACTCACAAATTGCTGCAGATGTGGTTAGGGCATGGAAGACTTTACAAGGACATGGAGATTTACAAGGTCAATTATCTAAGGTAATAAAAGGAGCTAATGAACCTTATGCTGAATTTGTAGATAGGCTTATTCACACAGCTAGCAGAGTTTTTGGGGATACACAACAAGCAATGCCATTAATTAAACAGCTAGCCTATGAACAAGCAAACAGATGGTGTAAGGAGGCCATTAGACCATGGAAACATGGATATTTAAACACATATATTAAATTATTTAGAGACATTATTGAACAAGGGCAAGTCTTGGCAGCTGCAGTACAACAGGCTTTAGATGCCAGGCCAAAAACATGCTACAATTGTGAACAAACAGGACATTTTAAAAGGAATTGACCATAGGAGGAGGGTTTAACAAAACTAGGTATCAAAGATGTAGAATACTGGGTATTTGCCCATGATGCTGTAGAAGGAGACATTGAGCTAATGAATGCCATTCTCAAACCACCACAGAGGGTACTCCATTATCAAAAAATGGACAAGAACCAGTTGTTTACCCACGATATCATGGAGAAAGGCATTGAGCTCCATTGCCAAAAAACAAACAGGGGGTCCCAATGCTCTGGGGCCCATGACCACAAATATACAGGGAACTGGCGGAACACAGCAACACCATCAGGGTAGTGCCCAGGACACATTGTCCATCAGATCCCTCATCAGACAAACCAGAGGGAGCACAGGATTGGACATCTGCACCTCTGCCAGAGCAGTACTAACTCCAGAGATGGGAGTTCAAATTATTCCCACAGGGGTGAAAGGGCCTCTTCTCCAAAGAACAGCAGGCTTATTATTGGGATGCAGATCTTCTACTCTAAAAGGACTTATGAAAAATCCTGGGGAATTGATCCCGATTATGAAGGTGAAATAAAAATTATAGCCAGTTCTCCAAGGAGTATATCAGTAATTTCACCAGGAGATAGAATAGCACAGTTATTAGTAATACCCAGCATACATGATAAATTTTCCAGTCACACTGTAGAAAGAGGTTCCAAGGTATTAGGCTCCACAGGTGTAGATTGGGCTATCCTCTCTTTAAATTTAGATTCTCGCCCCATGCTAAAACTAAATATTCAAGGACATGAATTTAATGGGCTACTGAAAACAGGTGCAGACCTTAGCATCATCTCTCGTCAAGAATGGCCAAAACATTGGCCATTACAACAAGGCACTCAAATGCTTCGAGGCCTAGGAGTGGTGACTAATCCCCATAGAAGTGCAATGGTATTAGATTGGGAGGATCCTAAAGGATGTAAGGGAACTATTCAGCCTTATGTATTGAACCATCTTCCTATAAATTTATGGGAACAAGATGTCCTAGATCAATTAGGACTAACATTAACAAATAACATCAATTCAAATGTGCCCACTATTATGGCTAGAAAAGGTTTTAGGAAAGGAAAAGGATTGGAAGAAAAAGGACAAAGTATAGTGGCACCAATACAAATAGATCAAGAAAGAGATAGACATGGATTGAGTTTTCAGGAAGGGTCACTGAGACAATAAAAATTACTTGGAAATCAGAAAGACCAATATGGGTTCCTCAGTGGCCCCTGACTAAAGAAAAGATACAAGCAGCCCATGACCTGGTCAAACAACAACTAGTGGAGGGACATATATAACCTTCTGTATATCCCCATAATACTCCCATTTTTGTCATCAAAAAGAAATCTGGTAAATGGGGATTATTGCAAGATTTAAGAGCCATTAATAATGAGATGGTTATTATGGGACCTGCTCAATCGGTGATTCTCTAATTGTCTGCTCTGCCAAAAACCTGGTAAGTTTTAGTTATAGATATTAAAGATTGGTTTTTTTTTTCAATTCCAATTCATCCTGAGGATAGTCCAAGTTTTGCATTTCTATCCCTGCACTGAATCATGAAGGTCCTGATCAGAGATATGAATGGAAAGTACTCCCTCAAGGGATGGCTAACAGCCCAACTATGTGTCAAATTTATGTTAACAAAGTAATCCAGCCACTTAGAAATCAAAATCCTGAACTACAAATATTTCACTATATGGATAATGTATTATTAGCACACAGAGATAAAAAACACATTGCTAGATGCTATGCCACACTTACAAACTTATTAAAAAAATAAAATCTAGAGATAGCAATAGATAAAATACAATTAAATTTTCCAATTAATTATTTAGGAATTCTATTATCCTCAACCATGGTCCGTCCATCAAAAATTCAAATATGAGTAGATCAACTCAAATCACTTAAAGACTTTCAACAGTTATTAGGAGACATAAATT
>NW_026007382.1:62104-70390 GCF_001458135.2 Marmota marmota marmota
GAGCTCATACAGACCTAGGTTAATGTTTTGCTGATCAGTTCTATTTTTTGACTATAGAGTTTTTAAACATTGCAATGGAGATTTCACCTGTAAAAAGTTATAAGGCCTTTACTATTATGTTATGTGTTGTATGTATTATATTATGTGTGCACACTTGTGTTTTGTGTTGTATGTCTGTATGTGCATATGTCCATATATCATATATGATGAGTGCTCATGAAAAAATGGATCCAAATATTTTTCTTATTCACGTGATTTAAATGGTTTAATTTAAATTGGGTAAACAGCTGTTGAGGATTGTTTTAATATGTGAACAAAATAGGAGGTTAACAGATCTGTTTGTTTACTTTCACCTTTTCTTTTCATTATATTTAATAATTCTGTTCAGGATAATGTAAATTGTTCAGAAAATTGCTTTCTTTTAGTGCCTGCTGGAATATTACATAATTTTTTCTTTAGCCATCATTGCCAGAATTCCTATCTTCATCCCACTGCCAGTGAAGACAAAGATAAAACCAAACTACAGCTTCTTCAATAGCTATCACAACAAACTGTATAAACTGATGCATCAATGAATAATATAACTCAACAAGTGATGCTCAATCAAAAAGTCGATTTGCTTTGGAAGGAAATGGACATATTTTTTTCAAAAGGAGCTGTCAATTGGCTTGGTGTCATGGCATTTTGTATCCTCCTCCCTTCTGCTTGTGTTGGTCATTCAGCTAAAATTTGGGGGCCAAGAGAGGTGAGGCAAAGGACCTCACCCCCACACTGGTACGAAGGCCTATGCACAGGTGTGGCTGTATGCTGTACTGGTAGTCAATGAAGGGTAATATCCAATTGCAATGGTACCAACCTAAGTCGGGAGGCTGACGCCTTGAGGTCAGCTCATCTGATGACAGGTAAGGACCATATGTAGTATTGGACAACCTAAGACAGGCACGGTCCCTAAGCCACATGCCCTTTGTTTAATTAAACAGAGAGGGGGAGATGTTGAGAGCTGCAGCCCAGTCAGGATGGTGCCTGGCATTTTGCCAGGGTGGAGTTGGCAGTGTTCCCGGAGTTCTGGTGGAGCTCTTGCTGAATTCCTAGAAAGTTCGCGGTGGGTGGAGTTGGTGGGTAGAGTTCGGTTGGGAAGTGCTGGGGGTGGAGGATGAGCTCTGGGGCAATTCCTGGAGAGCTCGCGTGGTGCGGCATGCGGCGTGGGTGCTGAAAATAAAGTTTCTTCCTGCTTGACAAGTGGCTTGTGAATTGTGCCCCCATAAAATAATATTTTAAATATTATATAGATACCTTTTTTTATAAGAGTGTCTTGCTTGCTGCGTTACAAGGGCTGACCTAAAAATTGTGATTTTTATGCCTATCCCTAGTAACTGGAATTACTCGTGAGAATCACCACATAATTTAAAAAAAAAAAAAGAACTTTTCTTCTCAGATTAGCTGTTGAGCTTTAGAAGGTTCTTAATATTAGTTATTTTTAAAAAATTATTTATGCACTTATTGTAGAAGTTTCATAATAAATCAATGTATGATTAAACAATAATTTACTTAATGTTTTTCCCAAATAAATATTTTTTGCTATCTTAAAGGAATCTATGAAAAATATGCAGTAAATTTTAAAATTTGATAGATGCATCCAGATTTTCCTCAAAGGAATATTATAATTGATATGCTTATAAACATCTTATGATTTTTTCCCCTCAACTGGACATATGAAAATTGTTGCAATTTTGTTTACATTATAATTTGTGTGTGTGTGTGTGTGTATGTGTGTGTTTTAGTACTATGGATTGAATTCAGGGGTGAATTTTTTATTTTGAGATGCGGTCTTGATGAGTTCCTTAAGACTTCATTAAATTGCTGTGGCTGCCTGCCTCAGTATCTGGTAGTATAGACATGTGCCACCATGCCCAGGTTTAATTCACATTAAAAAAAAAAAGTAGTTGCACATTCTTGCATATATTTTTCATATTAAACATTTTGTTTTAGTGCCATGTATTATTTGTATGAGTACAGTGTGATAGATGATTCAGTACATATATACAGTATCTATTGATTAAATCAGGGTAATTAGAATTTCTATCTCCTTAAACATTTTTTATTTCTATTTTGGGGGAACTTTTAGTCCTATTTTTTTTCTATTTTGTTGCACAATATCTAACACAATATCTAATATATAACGTATACTATATTTTCTTTTTTGCACTATTCTATTCCCTACTTCTATGATTTCAATATTTTAGCTCCTACAATAATGATATATTGTGAATGTCCTATAAGTGAGGACATTCACAATATATCATTCCGGTACATGGCTTATTTCACTTAGTATGCATATATTTTTTAAATAAATATCTTATTCAGGTCTCCTAGATTTTGTTTACTTTGTAGATTTTGGGGATTTTGTTGCTTTTTGTTTGCTTGTTTGTTTTGGTACTGGAGACTGATCCCAGAGGTGTTTTAACGCTAAGACACAACACCCAGCTCTCTTTATTTTTTAAATTTTGAGACAGGATCTTAGCAAGTTGCTTAGAGCTTTACCATGCTGCTGAGGTTGGCTTTAAATTTGGTTGGGATTCTACTTCCTCAGCCTCCCTACTTCCTGGAATTACAGATGTGCCACTGAAGCTAGCAATAATGCACTTTTGATAAAATAAGTGATGAAATGAGGAAAACAAACAAGTGTACAGACTGTCAGAGTCTCTGGTACATTCAAAAAGTGATTATCCTTGCTATCTCCCTTCGCATATATGTGAATGCATGACCAATGTGATTCTGCAACCGTATACTCAGAAAAAGGAGAAATTATATCCCATCTGATTCAAATGTATGAAATGTCAAGGTCATTGTACTGTAACTGATTAAAACTAATTAAAACAAATAAAAAATAGTCATCATTAGATAACAAGATTAATGTGCCAGTGAACTATAAAAAGTACTGCTTTTAAAAATAATAATTTATATATTTTAGACTATGCTTAATAAATTAAATCTTATAAACTGATTTGAGGACAGCTACTGTAAATGTTTCATATGAACTAAATTGGGAAAGTATTATCAAAATGACCACTTTATCAAACTTATTAATGTGTTGTTGAAAATTATAATTATATATTAATTTTATATAAAATTATTGAGAGTTTTATACTAAATATTTTGAAGAAAAGTAAGTAAGTTAAGTTCTTAGTTTCTGTCTTATTTTCATCTTTTGAAAGTTCTTATATTTCAGGTATGTCTCTTAACAATGAATCTTGAACATTTCCATTTTCTATGATTATTAAGATTTTAGGACAAAGCCTCTCATTCTTCATTGCCCCCTTCCATACATTAATTGAATTAACAATTTATTTATTCACTATTTTTTGAAAGAGAAAAAAAACTGCATTGGTTTTGAATTTAATGTTTTATGTTAGTAGATATAACAACCCTAAAATTTTTATATTTTATCTAATTATATGCATTATCTTAGTTATAAAGTTAAATATCTTAATTTCCTTCACAAATCATAAAAGCTCAAAACCAGGACTGGGGATATGGCTCTGTGATAGAGTGCTTGCCTACCATGCTTAGGTCCCTTATTATGTTGCACCACACCAATATAATAAAAAAAATTAAATGTTAAATGTTAAAATGTTTCACATAATTTAAGTTGTAATTATATGCTATTCATTTCACCCATTAAAATTTTAAATTCAGTGTTTTTGGTAGATTTACAGATTTGTGAATCCATCTTGACAATCACTTTTAGAACATTTGCACTATTGGGAAAAGAAGCCTTGTTTCTCTTAGCACAGGCAACCTCCAAGTCATACACTGATTTATTTGTTTCTGTGTATTTAACCTCTATGAGCCTTTCATATATGTGAATTATAACTATGTAACTCATTTAGTCTTTATATATCTTTTTGGTATACATAGGACTACTTGTATCTGAGAATTTATGATTTTAACAACTGAAAATTTCCTATCCTTTTTTTTTTTTTTAAATAATGTCATTTCCTATTTCTTTTTGTAATTAATTTAGAAGTATGGAAACTTCTAAGTGAGACACAAAGTATAATCATCTATTTTCTACTGTTTTTTCTTGTTTCAACTATTATTTCTTGTTGTGTACAAGTTCTCTGTTCTTAAGATTTGTTCAATGTTGAGATGTTTTCTGTTTTATAATTGTGAAACTTTTATTTTTAAAAATATTGGATTTATTTCTGTCTTGTAAGTATTATATCTGAAGCTTTTTGAGGTTATTTTATTTTCTTATTCATACATGGTATTTTTGTGACATTTTTAATAGAATTTGAATTGTAAAAATTGCTTAATTATTTTGAAGTTAAATTCTACTGCAAGGTTTTTATATTTTTTATTTGCTTCTGTAATTTTCTTTACTAATTAAAGTTTAAAATTTTGATTTAAAAAATATATGACTATAGTGTTAAAGGATATTAGATGACATATTAATAAAAAATAATAAAACTATTACAATGATAAATTTGAGTACTTTGAAACAGAACTGTAATAGTTTTATATCATGGAAAAAAACATCTAAAACCATTAATATTTACAAAAGATTTTCAGTAACATATAAAGCATTTCTTTGTTTTTCTTTTTAGAACATTTATGTGAGGATAGAAACACATGGATCAAGATGGGGATATTATGTGTCAAGGTGAAAATAGTAACTAACTTGGAAGAGACAAATTGAATTGTATATTATATAGCTTGTTAATCTTTCCATAAGATTCTTTTCTATAAGATTGGAAATTTATTTAATAATTTACCAAATATTTCAACACATCTGTCACCAAGAATGTTAATCCTACATGTTACTTCATTTTTACAGGTGTTTGTATGTCATTATAAATTACCATAAATTGCTGAAAAAGCTTGAACAACAGAAGAAAGAGACTCAAGTTAGTATGAGCAGACGACATATGATATTGAAAAGGGAGATTGTTCTCTCAATCCGTGGAATTTTTATGCAGTTCAAGGCTTTCAAGTGCATGTCAGTGATCCAGGCCTTTCTTGGTTCTGTTCCACAATTAATTCTTCAGTTGTATATCACTTTCACCATAAGAGAATGGCCTTTGAGTAGAGGTAAGTTGAATTATTTGTTGCTTAAAGGCAGTTCCACAAGTGTAGATAAGGTCTAATAATGTGATAATAGAAATTGAGAAGTTGAAATACTTAATCTATATTATGACTGTTCTATTCCTTAAATTTTTGTTTTGTTTTTTGGCTACAGGGAATTAAATCATAGGTACTTAACCACTGAGCCACTTTTTATATTTTATTTTGAGACAGGGTCTCACTAAATTGCTTTGTGTTTTTCTAAGTAGCTGAGGCTGGCTTTGAACTTACGTTCCTCCTGCCATAGACTTTTGAGGTACTGGAAATACAGGAGTATGCCCCCACACCCAGCTCTATATCTTTTTAAAAAATTATTTGTATATTACAATTATGTGTAATGGTGGATGGAACTCATTAACTCATTATACCATGGTTGTACATGAACATAACATAATTTGATCATTCTCATTCCCCAATTTCTTTCTGGTTTTGTATCTTGATTGGAGTGACAGTTACTTGAAGTTATGTATGGATAAAATGGGTAATTCACATGCATTGAAACTTTCTCATTTTTCCATAAATTGGATTATATAAAATGCAATCCTTGAGGGGGGAGCTGTGTATTATGTACACAGAACCACTCTAGACACTATTGTCTGTAAATCTACTAAATAAAAAGTAAAAAGAAAAAAGCTCGGATCTGTGGCTCAAGACCATATTTCCAGAGGCTTAGGAGGATCAAGATTTCAAAGTCAGTATCAGCAACAGCAAGGTGCTAAGAAACTCAGTGAGAACCTGTCTCTAAATTAAATACAAAATAGGGGTGGTTCAATGGCTGAGTGCCCCCAAGTTAAATCCCCAATACCAAAATAAATAAAATAATAATAAAACAGTCACTAGGTGTGTATACCTTTCATATATATGTCTCTAATAGTTTAATTTGGTATGTAAATAGAAGAAAGAATAATAGAATGACTCGATAAATTAAACTATATAAATAAGACAAAATTATAATATTTTTTACTTAGTATTAAAGAGGAAAATAGAAAATTAAATTAATTCTTGAAAACAACCATTTTCCAATTTTCAAACTTGACTAAAATACCCTTTAACATAAAACCATTAAAAGATAGAAATCATATAATACATTGCTACAGAGATGTCAATCAGAATAAATATTTTTAAAAATGATAAAAATATGTTTTTTTGAGGAAAATAAAGTTGCTTTAGCATATATCTGAACTTCAAAATTAAAATCGTCATAGTTTTGAAAATTATATAAGGATAATCTCTCTCTCTCTCTCTCTCTCTCTCTCTCTCTATATATATATATATATATATATATATATATATATTTATATATGGTATAAAACATTTTTATTTTAAAAAAATCTATCAGAGAAATAGATGATAAATGGATTTAGATTCCAGTTTAAAACCAGTCAGCACATTTCCTCAGCACCACATATAAATAAATAAATACAAAAAAATATTTTTTAAAAGCACATTTTTATGTATCTTAAATCATTAAATTACATAAAGCTTTCAGTTTTTAAACCAAAATATAGTTATTAAACCTTAACTATGCAAGCCACCACAAATGATGGGATAAATATTTTTGTCTTAGAATGGAATGATCTATAATGTAATTTGTTGTGAGAAAAGTATTTTGCAGATGTTAAAATGTAGAAAATACAATGTGAATACATGAAAAATAATTTTATCTTGTGAATTCCAAACTGAGTCCAAACTTTGGCTTTATTATCTTATTCTTTTGTGCTGTTTGGGATTAAAGGTAGGGTGTTTATACCACAGATTCTATAGATATTCTGTTTTGAATTGTGTGCTCATGTCCTTTCATCAATTACTGTTCAGGGGCAAGTTTCTTAATTTTTTTATTTCTTATCTCTAAAAGATATAGATAAATATATCTTTATATAGATAATGCAGATTTGTCAAAATTATTGAATTTAATACATTTTAAAAGTTTAACAATATCCTAGCACAGTGATATATTCCTGTAATCTCTGACTCTATTGAACGATTATAAATTCCAAGTCAGTAACTAGAACAACTGCAGGAATTTAGGAGTCCTCTATCTCAAAAAAAAAAAAAAAAAAAAAAAAGGCGGGGGACTGGGGAAATAGTTTAGTGGTAATGTACTCCTGGGTTTAATTGCCAGTACCAAAACAATTTAAATGAAAAAAATAAGAAAAATAAAAATAAATAAATAAGAAAAATAAAGATAAATACTTACAATATCATTAAGCTTATATTAATTTGTTTTTAATATAATTAAATGATTTGAAAACTTACAAATTCCTTTGTTAGAATTCCTTCTCTGCTATTACCCTTAATACATTTAAAAAAAATATTTTAGTTGTAGAAGGACACAATATGTTTATTTCATTTATTTATTTTTATGTGGTGCTGAGAATTGAACGGTGTGCTTAACACATGCAAGACAAGCACTCTACCATGAGCTACAACTCAGACCTATGCTTAATACTTACATATATTTTACACTTTTTAGAATTTTTCTTTTGAAAACATTAACTTGTTCTTTGAATTTTAGTTTTTGTCTTTCTTTTTTTTTTAGTTATTCTTTTTTTTTATTTATTTTTTATTTTTTTTTAATTGGTTGTTCAAAACATTACAAAGCTCATGACATATCATCTTCCATACATTTGATTCAAGTAGGTTATGAACTCCCATTTTTTACCCCAAATACAAGTTGCAGAATCACATTGGTTACACATCCACATTTTTACATAATACCATATCAGTGACTGTTGTATTCTGCTACCTTTCCTATCCCCTACTATCCCCACTCCCCTTCCCTCTCATCTTCCCTCTCTACCCCATCTGCTGTTGTTTAATTCTCTCCCTTGTTTTTTTTTTTCCCCTTTCCCCTCACAAACTCTTATATGTAATTTTGTGTAACAATGAGGGTCTCCTTCCATTTCCATAGTTTCCCTTCTCTCTCCCTTTCTCTCCCCCCAACTTGTCTCTGTGTAATGTTAATCTTTTCCTCATGCTCTTCTTCCCTGTTCTGATCTTAGTTGGTCTCTTTATATCAAAGAAGACATTTGGCATTTGTTTTTTAAGGATTGGCTAGCTTCACTTAGCATAATCTGCTCTAATGCCATCCACTTCCCTGCAAAATCCATGATTTTGTCATTTTTTAGTGCTGCGTAATACTCCATTGTGTATAAATGCCAC
>NW_026007382.1:73872-100699 GCF_001458135.2 Marmota marmota marmota
GGGTGGGCGGAGCCGTTAGCAGAGCCAGGAGGGCGCAGGCCGTTTGCCAGGCCAGGCAGGGACCCTTCTCGCCGCGCCGGCCTCCGGGGGCCGCTTGTAGAACCCGGTAGGCAGTGGCCTCGTGGCTAAGAGCCGGGTGGGCTGGGTGGCCGATCACAGAGTGAGCGGGGCTGCCAGGAGAGCCAGGATGGCGGAAGCCATCTGCCGGGCCAGGTGGGGACCCTTCTCGCTGCCCTGGGCCGCCGGGGGCCGCTTGCAGAGCCTGTTGGGCGGTGGCTGTGGGATTGGACCTCTGCGCCCGAGTGGCCAGCCAAGATTCACTTGTCTGGGGCCAACTGTCACCTCTAATATAACTTACTACTTCCTGGCAGGTCTCCTTTCAGCGGAATTTTGCTAGAAGTTCCTCAGTAGGTAGAATGTAGCTGTTTTAATGGGTGTTTCTGATCCGGTTAATGTGGAGATACTGAAAGTGCTGCTTCCTTGCTGGCCGCCATGTTGGATCTCTCTAGTTTTTGTCTTTCTTAAAATTGAACATTCAGTTAGATGTTAGAAGTAATTTTTGTAAAATTTTACTTACTATTCTTAAATGATCCTGAATATTCTCTATTGATTTTTGAGTTGGTTTCCTTTGTATTCTGAAAGGTTTGTATTACAATATTTATCTTTATGTTTCCTATTGATTTCATTTTTAAAAAGGTTTATATTAGAAATACTTACAGCTTTCAAATTAGTATTCATATTGAGTTTTATAATTCATAGTAATTTTATTTTCTTAATTTTTTCTCAGCTGTTGTGGATTTTTAATTTGTTGTTTTGCTTTCTCAAATTGGATTTTTAGGTCATTTACTTTCAATTAACTTTATTTCTTGATATATTCAAGTAATGATTGAGAGGATTTTTTTGAGACAGGTCTCACTAGTACTAAAATTCACTGAAAACGTACAATCCTTTTGCTTCAGCATCCCAAATAACTGGAATTCAAGGTGTATGCCACCATGCCTGGCTGCTTTTACAGTTTTATTTTTAATTATGTACTTATTGAATTTGGCTTTCCTCTTTTTAATTTATAAGAGGATTTATTATTTGATCTTTCTTTTTTCCTAGCTTAGTTGTATAATGAGTGAAGAACATATCAACATTATTTATACAATATATGCAAAAATAATTTATCCTTTCAATGGAACATAGTATAAAATTATTTCAGTAGACTATTAATTTTCTTTATATTCTTATTTTTCCATATGTTTTTGTCTAATTTAAGGAAGAACAGTATTGAAGGAAAATCAAACATTCATATATAAATTTGTCTTGAAATGTTCTTGAAAATAACTTACATTTAATTTAATTTTGTTGTTTTTAATATTTCACATTCTCCAATACCTGTTATCCCATCTGTCATCTCCATTTCTAGGATTTATTGTAACTCTGTTTTACATTTTTCTGCTGCAACCCTAGCATATGGTATTACCTTTTTTCTTTACACCAGGTATTATGCTAGCTTTTGCAAAAAACTGAATTATCTTTTTAAGTTTAATTCATATGATTTTTTATTAAACTACTTCTGTGTTTAACATATCATATGAGATCTGAATCTAGTTCCTCAATTTCATCTATGTATCTATCTGTAATTTGATTATTTTTCCATGTGGAATAAATGTTTACATTAATACATTTATTGTCTTGATTATAGAATTATTAATAAGTTCTTATTTTCTTGAATAAGTGAATAACTTTATAATCCATACAAAATGGTAAGGAGGGATATATTTTAAAATAAAAGATTTAAAATAGAATATTTTTATCATTTATTAAATATATTCTCTAATATTTTTATATTATTTTTAATAGCATTCCTGATGACATTTTCATTAATATCAATTACCTATGGAGCTGTTCTCTGCAATACACTGGCTATCCAAATGAAGTATGATGATGTAAACATTAAACTTCAGGCAATAGAATTCATCTGCATCATGGTATGGCGGTGCTTGGAAATTACCACATGTGTAGTGACTCTGGTGCTTTTTACTACATCTCTAAAGCTAAAGAGCATTCCCTTTTTATTAATTGTATTTTTTATATTATTCTTGGCACCATGGCTGGAGTTTTGGAGAAATGGTGTCCATCTTCCTAGCCATACTAAAAATAATTCCAATCCAGTGGGAACAATCCTGATGCTTATCTTGATCACTCTATTATATGCTGCTATCAACTTCTCCTGCTGGTCAGCAGTGAAACTGCAGTTGTCAAAAGAGGAAATAATTGACAAGACACCAAACTGGGGTCATAGAACCCTACACCAAATGTGATAATGATTATGGCATTTAGGATATTTGTTGCGAAAACTTTATTGAATTGTTGTGAGTCATTAATCGCCACACAGCTCATTATCTCATACCTATTATCCATTGGCTTTATGCTACGCTTCTATCAGTATTTGCATCCAAGCTGGCCAGACAAAGCATTACCAGAACATAATGAAAATCAGCCTGAAGCAATGTGATATTACATAAATGCAGAGAAAGAATTCAATAAAAAGAGTCAAAATAACAGCTGAAAATTTATTACTCCTGTAGGAGTAATATTTTTTATCCAAGAAATTATATGATATTCATGAAAACCCAATCCAGAATTTCCACAGAAAAATGAACAAAAAATGCTGAATTTGACTTTACTAAGATAATCTGAATAGAAAAGAAAGTAAATTTCCTTTTATTCAGCAAAAGCTTGGAAGCAGTTGCTAATAAAATTGATTTTTTTCTTGTGAATGTATAGTCCTTTGAACTCTATCATTGTTTCCAAGGATGACCTCTTATATTTGTTTTCTCAATTCTGATTATGGGATTAGTTAAAAGAAATATCCATATAAGAAGGACAAATACTACCATCTATTTCTCTCAGTATGTCTTTTGGAAAACTATGTCTTCAAGTTGAACTATTTGTAATTTTTGTAATTTAGCACATAAAGGATCTATGAACACTCATCCTTCAGAACAATAATAGGACTGATGAGGTGTAGCTCAGTGGTAGAACACTTTGCTAAATTGTGTGAAACCTGGGGTTTAATCTCACCACCTAAAAATTAAAGTGATATCATAGGTTATATTCTCTACTAAAGAACAATATGGAAGAGAATTCTATTTTTTCCCCACTGTGGGTTGAATCCAGGGCTTTATGAATGCTAGGTAAGAGCCCTACCACTGAGATATACCCTTGGCACTTTTCATTTTATTTTGAGAAAGTTTTGTTAATTGCTTAGGCTGACCTTAGACTTGCAGTACTCCTGCCTTAGTCGCCTGAGTAGCTAGGATTAGAGGTGTGCCTCACCACAACTGCCTGAACAGATAAGTCTGGTTGAAATGATAACACTAATACTGATGTAGGGTAATTTACCATCCTCTTCATTGAACTTTCACCATCAAAAATAATACCAGCATTTGTGGTGGGGCACGTCTAATTCTAACTACTTTGGTATCTGAGACAGGAGGGACACCTTTGCAACTTAGCATGACCAGGTACCCCCCTCCCTGCCCCCCAAAAAAGGACTGGCAACCCAGTGTCCCTAGGTTTCATGACAGTGTCCCTCCCAAAAGCAACACCATATTGATACGTGTTAAAACAATTTTTTTATTAAGAGAAGTACCAGAATTAATTAAAATGCTAATTTATGTTTCTACCAACAGTATACAAAATTCCCTTATCTCCACATTCTTTTAAAAATTTTTATTGGTATATTATAATTATTCATAATAGTGGTATTCATTGTGACATTCATACATGCACAAAACAATTTGTTGATTTCATTTCTTATGATCGTTCTTTCATTCTTCTCATCCATTCAACTTAATTCTCATTTACCCCTATTTTTAAAAGAAAAATCCCTTTTTATGTTTGTTTTTTGAGATGATTGTAGGTCTTCAAACTGGATATTTCTCCCTATTCATTGTATCGAAAGGTCTCCTTACATAAGTCTAGATTTGCTTTTATTTGATATTTTTTTAAAGTAAAAATTCATCCACCTTATATGAACATGAGATTGTGATAAAGTACATGCAAGCCTGGTCTGTACTTCTTTAGTTAACTAATATTTTAAAAAAATAATAATGTTACCCGCTCCACACACATACACCAGTTAGCAGCAGTAGGTAACTGATTTTCAAGACTGGGAAGAAATAGCAAAAATTGTAACCCAGCGCCAGGAATTCAGGAGGGTAAGACAAGATGATAGCAAGTTGGAGGCCCGCCTCACCAATTTCACAAAAATAAGAAAATGGCAATAGCTGCGCTTGCCCCTTTCCTTTGTTCAGTATACTTGTGAGCCCAGCAAGAAAGGAGGATTGCAAGTGCTCATTTTGTGTCCTTTACGTTTTAATGGTTTTGTTATGGCATTTAAGTTGTGAAAGTCATAATTTATGTTCTTATTTGCTGGAGTCAAGAAAGACCATAGCTTATGAACTTCTGCTGTTTGTTGAGCCGCTTTATACTTGAGTTGATTTATGAGATAAATAATCTCAGTAAGTACTTTTCTGTTGATTGCTAGACCTGAATTAACTTTTCAGGAGAAGTATCTTTAAATTGTTGTATATTCTTAGTTTGTAATCCTAAATGTGTATGTTTAAAGGAAAGGGAGTTGAATGATAAAGGATGAGGGTTAAAATTTTGACTGCTATAGAAATTAAAAACTGGGCTGCTCCCAAATTAATATTTTACCATGTTTTTAACCAGGCCACCTTTATTTTCCCCAACACAGTAACCAACATTATAGGGAGAAGAATTGACTCCCATTTTAGCAGGCTGCAAATTAAATTTTTAGATTTAATATAATGAAACTTACTACAAAAGAGTTTTATCTAAAATAATCAAAAGTGCACACTTCATTTACAGAAATTAAAATAATCCATTTTTTATATTCTCATAAAGGAAAATCACATGTTTTGTAAATCAGCCTTGTTGAAAAAAAAACTCAATAGTATTTTAACTGCTATATGATTTCAAGTATTAATAAAAAGCTTGACATTTCAGGCATTATCTATTAAATATTTACACATTTTAGTAAATTGCACAAATTTATAAATCAATGTGCTAAAAAAATCCAAAATATTTAAATAACAGTCCTTAGAGAAAAAATTATTTCACTGGTGAAAAAATTCAACATAAATTGATAACCCATAATTTTTAGATTTTTCAAAGATTTTAATATTATTTTCCTTTCCAGAAAGAATGTAAGAAATTGATAGCTGTTTTCTAATTAGGCCTTACTAAACCACTATAAAAATGGAAGCACATTGACACAAAGGAAATGATATTGCACATGTTTTTAATAGGAAACATTTGTGAAGTCAGTAAATTTTTAATTGCTTTAAATATTTATTGTATATGTTAATGGGCATATACATATATACATGTGTATATGTATATAAATGCTGATATGTATATATACTGCATTGATAAAATCAAGAGGATTGAATATATTTAAAATCAACTTTTGTTGTTGTTGTTGTTGTTTGTTTTTTTGGTACCCAGAATTGAATTCAAGGACACTGAACCACATTCCACTCTAGTTTGAATTTTTGTTAAAGACAGGGTCTCACTGAATTGCTTAACGCCTCACTTTTGTTGAGGTTAATTTTGAACTTGTGACGCTCTTGCCTCACCCTCTTGAGCTGCTGGGATTATAGGCATGCACATTATGCCCACCTAAAATTAAGTTTTTAACAAACAATTCCAAATACTCAGCATATTGTTGCTAATTGTACTCAACTATGGTTTATAGTAGGTTGGTCTATAGAATTTCCTTCTGAAACTTAATACAGTTTGAACAATTTCTCCCCACACCTCCTGTGCTCCTAGCCCCAGTGTCTGGAATTCACAATTCTACTCTCTACATTTTTGTATTGCCATTTTGGATTTCATGTAGTGTTGGTTTTCTGTGGTTGGCTTATTTCATTTAGTTTAATATAGTGTTGGTTTTCTGTGGTTGGCTTATTTCATTTAGTTTAATGTTCTCTAGGTACCCAGCTACATTCTTGCAAATAACAGAATCTCTCCTCCACACACCTTTTTTAAAGGAAGGAGTAGTAGTTAATTGTGTCTACAAATTATATTTATTATCCATTCATCTTTTGATGGACACTTATGATAATTCTATATTTTGGTATTATGAATAATGCTGCAATTGGAATATTGCTTGCAAAGATTCCTCCACATGCCAATTTCATTTCCTTTGGCTATATATATCCATTTCTTTTGGATATATATCGAGATATGGAATTACTGTTCATATGATAAATTTATTTTTAAGTTTTTGAGGAACCTCTAAAATGTCCTCCATAAAATTTATTTTCCTACTGCACCATACTAGTTATCTTTTTTCTCCACATCCTTATCAACACTTCTCTTTTCTCAATACAGTCATTGTAATAGGGGCTGGGGTTGTGACTCAGTAGTAGGGTGTTTACCTTGCACATGCAGGGCCCTGGGTTCGACCCTCATCACCACATAAAAATAAATAAACGAAATAGAGATGTTGATAAGAACTCAAACACAAGTCAGCATGAGCAAGGAAGAGGAAGAAGAAGCATCTCATTATTGAATACAGCAGTCTTTATATAGTATTGTGAACAAAGAAGGCAGAATTCCAGCAGCAATGACTCAGGTCTATAAGCTTGCAAAACATTATGTGCAGAAGTAATTTACTGATCAGAAGCAACTTACTGATGATGTCATAATCTACTCTTGGGCTGGAGCATTGTGAGCTCTGTTCCTTCTCAAGAACAGATAAACATTCTTGTTTGCAAATAATATTCTTTTTTCAGAATCCTTCCAGCCCACTTGGCAGAACATCCTATTTGCAGGCAAGCTCCATCAAGGACTGCAAAGAGTCTTGTTTGCAAGCATGCATGCAGTCATCCTATCTGATTCTCTACATCCTTGGCAGAACATCCTGTTTGCAACCAAGTTCCACCAAGACTGCAAAGCATCTTGTTTGCGAGCACACAAGCAGTCATGTCTGATTCTCTACATAGAGGTCCAACTACAAAAAAATAAATAAATATTTAAAAAATCACTGTAATAGATGTGAGGTACTATCTCATGGTAGCTTCAATTTTTTTTCCAAGGTGGATAGTGATTTTTGAATATTTTTTTCATGTGCTGTTATATATTAATGTCTTTTTTTAAAGTCATAAAAATGAACTAGTTAATGATATTCTGTGTAACATTTTCATACATGCATGTGTTCTGCCTTGATCATATCCAACTATTCTTTCTCTATCCTAGCCCCTCCATCCAATCCTGGTGCACTCACTGTTCTAATTTCAATGGTCTTTTTTTTTTTTTTTCTTTTTCGGGTATTGGGGATTGAGCTCAGTTCACTCAACCACTGAGCCACATCCCCAGCCCTATATTGTATTTTATTTAGAGACAGTGTCTCACTGAATTTCTTAGCACCTTGCTTTTGTTGATGCTGGCTTTGAACTCATGATCCTCCTACCTCAGCCTCCCCAGCCTCTGGAATTAAAGGTATGCACCACCACACCTGTGGACTTAAAAAAAAAAATTCCATATATGAGAAAACAGTATGTATATGTGTATCTTTCTTCTTTCCTTCCTTCTTACCATTCAGTGTATGTCTTCCTTATGTGGAGTTGGGGATTGGGGATTGTATCCAGGAATGCTATATTCCTGAACTACATCACCAGCCCCCATTTTTTCTTTATTTATTTCCTTCTTTTTGTAGAAGGAACATTTATTTTTTTAATCTTCAAATCAAAATATTTTTGAAGATATAAATGCACATGCACCTGAGCATTCCTTAGAAAGTGAAGCTGGAAAAGTTAGTTGATTAATTAAGTGCTCTATACCACTCTTTTTTTTTTTTTTTTTTTCGAGACACAACGCCTGGTATTTCTGATTTCTCCTGTCAGCCCCAGATGGTAGTCAAGGAAAAGAAAAATAAAATTCTCTACTTTATAGGGGTGACCTACAGAACCCAATAGAGGCTAAATGAAAGAACTAATGCCAGTTATATTTTTTAAAGAAAATATGGCATCATCAGAATAAACAAATAAAATGAGAAGAAAACTAAAATGTAATATTCTTACATATAATCTGTAACTAATTATCTAAGAGAAATTCCATTCAAAGTCAATTTAGTTAGAATTCTAAAACCATAACAAAGTTACAGGCATGGTTTTAATAATTCCCAGTTATCTTGTCAGTACATGTGCTTCATTTTATGCAATGAATGTTGTTATACTAAGTGATTTCCAACGTCAATTTTTAAGTTCTAAAAATTCCCTGAGCTACATCCCCAGCCCTTTTGAAATTTTTTATTTTTAGACTGTTTAAGTTAATAAGGGCCTAGCTAAATTGCTGAGGCTGGCTTGAGATACTTGAGATATTCCTGCCTAGTTTCCTGATCTGCTGGATTGCAGGCATACCAGATGCTCACTCATTATGTGTGTTTCTATATCTAGTTTATTTTGTTTAGCATAATATCCTCTAGTTTATGTCATATTGCTGCAAATGACAGGATTTAATTTTTTGTGAGAGAATACTCCATTGTATATATATTTTATATTCTCTTTATTTATTCAAGTGTTGTTGGGCCTTTAAGCAGATTTCATATCTTAGCTATTGGGAATATGGCTGCAGTAAATAGGGCATTGCAGGTATCTCTAATTTCATGTTCTTAGGATGTGTTCTCAAGAATGGAATAGCTGGATTATATAGTAGGCCTATTTTTAGGGTTTTTTTTAAATGGGGAGATGGCTAGGGCCTCATTAGGGGGTTCTTCTTCTTGCCCAGCAGAGTATAAGCCACCTAAGAAATTAAAAGTCTAGAATAATTAGTGAAGAACAAAAGACAAAATTGGAAAGAGAGTTCCAAAAGGGTGGAGTCCCTGATAGGTCCAGTCCACACAAAAGGTGGAACTAGACAATCGATAATGGCTCTCATGGTTTATTTAAGGGAGTACATAAGGTTTCAGGGGTGGTTGCTTGTGATATCTTGCTTTGTGATATCTTGCAGTCAGCAGGTTGACTGACATCTTGGCAAGTCACACTGATTTCAGAGGAGCTTTGCAGCTATAACAGGTCATCCCTCTCCAGTTCTGTGTGGGACCTTTGGCAGAGCTGAGGAGGAAGTTTACCTGCATCAGGCAATCTATACCTGTGGGGGTGCCACGGGAGGTTCCCAATGCCAGATGTGTCCTTTCACTGGCTGAGAGGCAGATAGTCCACATACAGCCCACAGATGGCTCTGGACAGTTTTTTTTTTTGTTGTTGTTGTGTTGTTAGGAATTTTTTGTTAATTTTTATTACCCAACAGTTTACAACAGTTCCTTTTTTCTTCCATCCTCTTCAGCATTTATAGTCTCTTTGCATACTTTGTTTTTGATAACTAAGTGAGATGCTCTCTTTGTGTTCTTTTGATTTGTCTTACCCTGATTAGTGATGCTGAACATTTTTTCATTTATTTAATGGACAGTTGCATTTCTTCTTTGAGAAGTATCCATTCAGATTATTTGCTCATTTTTAAATTGATTTACTTTCTTTTGTTTTTAGACTTCATATAATCTAGATATTAATTTTCTGAAATAAATAATTGACAAATATTTTCTCTCATTTAGTAGATTCTCTTCTCCTTACTGAATATTTCCTTTACATGCTGGAACTTTTTAGTTTGATGCAATTCTATTTGTCTACTTTTGCTTTTGTTTTCTATGTTTATCTGGGGTTTTATTGAGAAAATCAATGTGTCAAAATGTTTCCTTTACATTTTCTTACAGCTTCAGAATTTCAGATTTTATATTTATATTTTTGATCCATTTTGAGTTGATTTTTATAATATGGGGAGATACAGGAGTCAAGTTTCTAACTTATGCATGTGAACATTTTGGCTTCTCAGCACCTTTTTAAAAGAGGCTATTTTTCCACTGTATGCTTTAGGTACTGAGTCTAGAATGAGGAGGCTTTAGACTTGTGGATTTCTTTCTGTGTTTGGTATTCTATTCCACTGGTCTATGCTACTATTATATTTTGGTAATTTAGGTTTATTTTATTTTTTTGTACTTGGAATTGAGACACATTCCAGTCCTTTTAATTTTGAGAGAGATTCTTACCAAGTTGCTGAGGGCCTTGAAAAATTACTGAGGTAGCCTCGAACTTGGAATCCTCCTACCTCAGTGTCTCCAATTGTTGGGATTGCATTTATGCGTCACCATGCCTATTTTGCTGGTTTTTTGAAAAAATACAATTTTATTTTTAAGCCATTTAGAATGTAAATGTAACTCAGAAAGATCATGAGCAATAATAAATATAAAGATGTGGTTCTTTTTTTTTGGGTGGGGGCGGGTACCAGGGATTGAACTCAGGGACATTCAACCACTGAGCCCCAGCCCCAGTGCTATTTTGTATTTTATTTAGATACAGGGTCTCACTGAATTGTTTAGCACCTTGCTTTTGAGACTGGCTTTGAACTCAGTCTCCTTCTGCTTCAGCCTCCTGAAACCCTGAGATTACAGGCATGTGCCACTGTGTCCAGCTAAAAATGTGATTTTTTTATCTTAAAATCTAGCCAACATGGGGTATGTGTCCACTCTTAAACATAACAAACCTGAAAAGAAAGGGATCACAGCAAATTCATAATAAGCAAAAATGAAATCAGTTTGTTGTGGGATTCTTGCACAGAGAGACAGGGCACCTGGGCATTCAACAGGAAGCAGCTTGTATTAGTGCTAGAACAGACCCAGTGGATTTATAACTGAAGACTAAGCACCAAATGCAGGAAGCATTGCCTTATGTACTTTTTGCTAATTCCCCTTTAATTTACCAGCTTTTTATATGCTATTTAAAGTTATCCACATTTTTTATTTAGGCATTCTACTTCTATATTACAGAGTAGCAAAAATTTTACAAGTTATAGAAGGCTCACTTGATACAGAGGGTGCCATGTTATCTTTTTCTTTGTTCTGAGAAAGTTCTTATCACATTCCCTGCCTCCTTGATGCAGGGATTATTTCAATACCAAAGAGCATATCCTAATTTAATGATTTCTATTTCCATAATATCATAACAGGAGCAGTTTTTTTTTAACCAGTGTTAATATGAAAGTAGAAATAGATCTTAATAACCAATTGAAACAGGTAGGGTGGTAGTAGACAGAATCCTGCATTAAAACCAAAATACTTGAGTTTCGAATCCACAGATGGGGTAAAGGGTAAAGAGCCAAAGCTTCAGGGTAAGTCAATATTGTAAATAAGATTAGTCTCTTTATCAATCAATTCCTTAAGTTTCTGCTTGTATAGATTAGTCAGCTTCCGGGTAGTCATGACTAAAGCAGCACTTGTCCTCAGAGGTCTCTTGAGATACAGCTTGCTTAGTTTGGATGGTCCACCTGTAAGGTGTAGTTGGAGCAGGAATGCATTCCCAGTCATGAGAAGCTGGCTTTATTTTGCTTTTGTAATTCTAGGGGACCACCTAAGCCAGCTTTTTATTGCAGTATGGGTGGATAAAATGACAGTGATTTGTCCCCTTTAAAGAAGCTTTTGTAGTGGATACTTAATTATTATTAGTTTATCCATAGAGCATCTCCTGGTTTAAATGGGTAGACACTGTTATCAGGTCATGGGTACTCATTCCCTAATTCAGTGATATGTAGTGGTCGGGACTGAGCCAAGAGCCTGCATCTTCTGTGTCTCAGTAGAGCAATTAGCAGCACTTAATCCCAGTGTAGGTGAGTTTCCTGACAGTTTGCATAGTTGCAATTTTAGAATTTGGTTTATTCATTCCATCTTCCTAGAACTGTGGGGATGATATGCAGTGTGTGATCTTCTACCCATTTATAATCTCGTGAGCCATGAATTCTGGCCCATATACTGCTGTTCTTTGGTTCTAACTCTCCATATAGGTGTTTAAGAACAAGTTGGATAAAATTGACCGTATTGTCATCTACCACAAGTCAGCTGAGATTCCTCTGGGATTATACTTTGGATATTGTGAAAAACCTCTAAACTTCTCTGTCATTTGTGCCATCTGCCATATTGGGTTAGAGTCTACTGACTAATTGTGGCTTCCCCTGGAAGCACTGGATTCTTTCTCCAATGACCCTGTTCTTTATAGAAAGTGCACATGATAGGTTCCTGTTTTCAGGGTCCCTTTGATCCCCCAGAAAGTCATGTAACTCTGAGTTGTAAAGCCCTTAAAGAAAGAGGTCCCATTATTCCCTGGGTCCTAGCTGACCATGATCATGGGACAAGAGCCAAAATATTGACTTTTTTTTCCCCTTTAACGTCCTTGACTTTGTTTTGGTTTTAAACATCTAGCAAGACAGTTTCATCAGTCTTATTGTAGGAGTACTAGATTTTAATCCTAATGTCTATAACTTTACAGTTATCTATCCCTTTCCTTTGGGTCAGTTTTAAAACTGAAAGTTACCTATGGGTAATGGTTTATTTCAGATTAACTCAGATTGTTATATTAGAAATTGTAGTTCTGTAAAGCACTAATTAATAGTTATAAAGTTTATAATGAAAATACAAAATGAAATTAACAATTAACAAGAGTTTATATAATAGATTTGAGCCAATAAATGTAATTTTTATAATAATATTAGCATATCTTTAGTATCTTTTTACCCTCCACAAATACCGCAAAATTTATTAATTTAATTATACATGAGATCCTTTACAAATTTTACCTTTTCTAAATAAAAACTCTTATATAGACTTACATACTTTTTATAACTTACCCAAAGCTTTACTTAATTTTGTATTAGATTTTGGTTATTTTGAGATAATAGTAATTTTACCACAAAAATATATCCTTTGATTTTAACTTTAATGAACTTAAGTTTAGCCTGATTTTGTATCATCTTAACATGGAATACAGTGAAAGGCAGTGTCTTAACTCAGATGAGGCAGCCTTTTGATAAATCTTTGGTGTAGTATTTCATTTCTGAAGCTGATATTTGTCTCTTAATATTATTTTACAAAAATTTTATATGTTGTTTCCTAAGAATGTATAAATATTAATTAAGAATACAAAATTTTATATGAAACATGAATCAAACAAAATCTAAGAAAACTCCCTGCTTTTGTGTTGTTTTACCAGAATTGTGCAAAACTTATTACTTTAACAGAGAATTTATCAGTACATTAATGACCCAGACATGAAAGGTGCCTACGAAAAAAAATCCTTAAAAAACTTTAACTGATGGGCAAGTTGTAGCCAATTGAATCACTCACAAACTTTTTCAGATTTACCCTTCACAAACCTTGTGCAACTTAGAATTCTTGTGTAACTTAGGCCTGCCTACTCTACCATACAAAATACAAAGTATTTCCTCATCCAGAAACATTTTTTCTCTACTTAAAATTTTCCATACTAAATAATATTTTCCCACTTATAACTTTCTTATCTCTCTTTCCTTGTTGTTGATTAAAATTAATACTTTGGAATGAGCCTTAGGAAATTTCTGAATTTAGATAAATTAATTCATTTTAATAAGAAAATACTTTATACTTTTTATAATATTTTAATTAAATATAGCTGAATTTTTTGTACTCTTTTTTATATTGAATTACATCTGTTAGAATTTTTAACTCTAGTTTGCTTTAATGAAGACCTAGAAACAAAAGCTTATTTTTTTAAACAAGCTTAAAAACTCATTTAATACTCAAATGTGTGCTATCTAATGGAATTAAAGAAGACAAGAGCAAATAAATTTATATTTAGTTGAGGTCTTAGTATTTTAACTTTGTAAATCAATTGAATTTTTCCTCTAACAAACACATTTTTGAATACTAGTCAGTCCCATTTATGTTCAGTCTAATTTACTTGTTTTCAATTGTTAATTTTAAGTTACCCATTAAAATGAAGCTATCAGACAATTGTAGTTAACAGTTTAAACCATCTTTCTTCTGCTAAAGAAAAATACTAGAAGCAATAAGTATTATACTTTAAATTTTTATAGAAATTAACACTCTATTGATTGGTTTTCACCTAGAAAAATGTGGGTAGTGATTTTAAAGACATCTTTACTCTTATCTGTTTAACCAACTTAAACTGAACTTTTCTTAAATGTTGAGATCACATGAACTAAGAAGTACTTGGATTCATTTATTTTCCTTTATTTATGAGTGCTCACTTACTATAAGCCAATCCTAATTGCCATTTTACATGATATGGGTATAAGGACATATATAGATATGACATAAATATACAGATGTGAACACATACATAAAAGAGAGAATAAACAAAGATCTTATAGCTTTAAGTAGGTACTAAAGTACGAGACAATTAGATTTAACCTCATTAGATTTAACCCCCAAATTAAATTAGTCTAACAGAGATTTCTACAGTATGACCCAGGCATGAAAGGTGCCTGTGCAATTGAAAACATTAGGAATAGAGTCTGCCAGCCACAGTGGATGGCAAAGTCAAAAGTTTTAGTCATCCTTCATGGAGCAGACTTTGTCCCATCGTCACTCTTTTACTGCCTAGAAGTCTTCCATAGAGAAGGTCTTTCTTTCTGTTTTCTACCAGTGTATTGGGAGTTAACCCTTGAACAACTTGCCTCTCAATAAAGTCAACAGAAAGAAAAACAGACAAAATAAGACTAATTGGAGCAGAGCACTACATCATAAAATCTTGAAATTCATAGACTGAAATAAGAACACAGCCAGAATTACTTTAGTAAGGAAGCACATGGAACATATTATCAGACCAGAGTGTGCTTTTAGATCAGAATATAGTAGGCCCAGTTACTTAAAGAATTTGAGAGTCTGAAGAAAAGGGGTTCTTCCATTTCTGCTACTTATATCCATTTGGAGAGCAGATGGGAGTATTGTGTCCCCTGATATTCCTAGCTCCCTTAGGCTCTCTTATGAGGCATTTGAAGAAATTATAGAGCTGACTTCTTCAATTTGGGGCAACATCAGGACCTGATCTGTCTGGCTTTTGCAGATCCCCTCTCTCTGTCTTTACAGTTTTCAAGCATTAGAGAGGAATTTAGCAGAATTTCAGAACATAAGAACAGATAAAACAAGCATTTATATCCCACCGCAGCTTGTAATTAGAAGTGACACTCCCCACCAACACTTGTCTCAAAATAATCTGGGCAACTGCTCTTGTAGCTTTTTATCTAGTGACCCCTTGGCCAACTTTCTTTGAGCCAAGGCCAATTTATTTCAGAGAAGGTCTGTAGTCAACTTAACTCCATATCCTCTGGAATATCTAACATTTTAAAAAACCATACACTCTATATACTTAATTAAAAATTTTCAAAATCATACACTTGCTTAACCCTTCTCATTGAGTCACCATTTACTCTCACACTTAAAAAAGCATATCCTGCCCATCACCCAGTACATTATCATTTTAGTTTTTTCTTTTCCATTTGAGAATACTTAGGGAACTCTGGGTAGTGATCAAAAGCAGTTTCTCTTCCACCATGTAGGGACTGCTCTACATCTTGAATCCAGGTTCCACATCTCTGATGGGTGGCACTTCCTTAAGTGGCTCCTGGGCCCTATCACGTTCCTTTATGATCTGGGTTTCTTGTCCTGGCGTACAGATCAATTGGTAATCTGGTGCTGGTGGTTACCTCCCCAGGGTCTGCACCACCACAATAAAGGAGGTACAATCATTGCCTCCAAATCCATAACACAAGCCCCAAGAAATGTGGGATTCTTAAACAGAGACAAGGCATTGGACTGTTTATCAGGAATCAGCTTTTATTAATACCAGTACTAGCCCAGTAGATTTGTATTCAAAGGCTGAGCACTGAATGCAAGCTGCTTTGCTTTTATACTCCTTACTTGTTCTTCTTTCTTTTGCCAGCTCTTTGTCTCTCTTTGTATTAGGTATTAGGCATTCTGACTGGGCATTCTATTTCAATACTATAGAGTAGCAACAATATTACAACTGAATCCTAGAAGGCTCACATTGATACTGATGGCCCATTTTATTTTTTTTTTCAGTTCTGAGAAAGTCCCTAAAAAAGTTCAGTTTAAATTCTTTAATTTATAACAGTTTAAGTATTAGAAGAGAAATTATTGAGGTGCATAAATTGTTCTCATGCTTAAGAGATAAAAGGTTAAGTCCTTATAAAATAATTATGATGAATTTTCTTAAAACTTTCAGCAAAACAAAATAGTACATATTGACTTAAAACATCTAAGAAAATATTAATCATTAGTTATAAGGAGAGAGTGGAATTGTTTACTTTCATTTTTTAAGTATAGAAAAATAGTTCTTAAATCAGTTTTAGGATAGTGATTTTATTATTTTGGAGTAATTTATAAAACAACTGAACATAATGAATCTTGAGGAATAAAGATAACTTTTCATATTTTTTAAAAAATTTCTTGCTGAGTCTCCAATACAACACACAATAAGAGTTTATAGAGCCAGTTCAGTGGTGCACGCCAGTGGCTGGTAGGCTGATGCAGGAGGATGACAGGTTCAAAGCCAGCTTCAGCAAAAGTGAGGTGCTAAGCAACTTAGTGAGACCCTGTCTCTAAATAAAATACAAAATAGGATTGGGGATGTGGCTCAGTGGTCGAGTGCCCCTGCATTCAATCCCCAGTACCAAAAAAAAAAAAAAAGCTAATAGAATTCTGTTTTGGACAACGCTTGGTGAAATTTGAAATATATAAGTGACAAACAAATATTTTGTTGGCTGTAAAGTAATTGATGTCTGCAGGAACAGGCTGTTATCTTGGTAGTCTCAGTAAAGTCAGGTAGAATGGTACATAAGGTGATGGGTTCTCTCCTGACTCACTGGGCAAAACTGACTTTCTTATTGTCTTTCCTTTGTCAGTTTTTTCCTGCTTGTTTCCTTCTCGCTGGGTCTTAAAAGTTGCTGTAATCAAAGCTGATATCAGCTTGGACTGTCCATCTAGATAGGTTCTCTCTCTCTTTCTCTCTCTCTCTGTCTCTCTCTCTCTTTCAATACTTGCATTGAACCCAGGGCCTTCTGCATGTGAGGCAAGCACTCTAACAGTTGAACTATATCCCCAGCCCTAGATAGGTAGTCAACTAAGGGAGCTGCTTCTGTACTGTCTCTTGTCAGCAATCAATAAAAGGGAATTGTTGAGGGCTTCCAACAATTATTAAAAAGATCTCAGTAAATATCCTTCTGTCTAATAACCCTTTTGATGGCCATTCCACATCAAGGTTGGCTATTTTTGAATTACAGAGAGTATGCAACTTTTGTTGAATACTGAAAAGGACCAGACAAGTTGCCCAAGAAGTCTCTGTTCACCCCCACAGTCACCTTTAAAACTTTTGTTAAAGTTTTCTAACATATATTCTGAAGTACTTAGTTTACTTGATGTACCTCCTGTGTTCTCCCTTGCATCAGTGTTGCACACTTAGGAAAAGATTTTCTTTGTCAATCTCTAGCCAATTTCCTCATGGAGAATTAACTGTAATGGGTTGGTATAAGCCCTGGACCAGGAGCTTTCATATAGACATTGGTAAAATTCTACCTTTGACTATATGAGGCATCATAGAATTGGGATTGGGACTCAACATTTGTTTCTACCCTTAGGTGGAGTTGGAACCCTTCCACTGTCTTATTCACATACTATTACACAGACATGGTCAGAAAAAATTTTATACTGCCCTAAATCTGCAAATTCCAAAACCAAAGGAGTCACAGTTTCCCCTGAACAGAGACTACTTGAGCAATTTCTCTGGTCCTTTTCAGCTCCAGTTCCTTTTGTAGATTAATTAAGGACCCTTAGAGGTTGGTCAAGCCTCTTTTCCACCTGCTTAGGCCTCTATGGGGAAGTCAGGTTATATACCACTAACAAACTAGGGTCCTACTTGTCTGATCGGGTGGTGCTCCAAGTTCCCTATCCCTGGTTCCTATACCTTGTGGGTTACTGTTGTGATTGGGGCTGCTGCTCAGGGTAACAGGTGAGTTGCCTCACCTATAGGCAGAGTCACCTGTGGGTATACCAAGGGAAAGCATTGCCATCCAAGGTCCCAGAAAAGCTAGACCCCAGACACAAAAGAGGCAATAATGTCATTTTTTCTGCCACTTGTCCCATCCTGGTCACCAAATGATGCAGGACAGATGAAGCTGTACACCTGAGGAATTTTCAGGAAGCAGGTTTTCATCTTGCTGCAGTGGTCCAAAGGGGCTACTGGACCCCAGGTCTGGAAATTCTTGAGGTTATATTCAATGGATAGTTACCTAACAGTTCCAAGGAAAACAGAAATAGTAATTTTTGAACAGCAACAACCTTAATTGCAACCTGTTACAAGAAAGAAGAAGCTTCAAACCATAATAGCTCTCTGTAAAAATCTTACTAACATTCTTTGTAAGAATACTGCTGACAAGGGAGAAGCTTATATGTCACAATTATGTTACAGGTCTCTTTGGGGATTAATTAAGGACGCTTAGTAGGATTACATTTTGACAATATTAATTTTGCCTATCCAAGAACATGGGAGTTCTTTCCATCTTTGGATGTTTTCCTCAGTTTCATTCTTCAGTGTTCTGTAGTTACTGTGGGATCTTTCATTTCCTTGGTTAGATTAATTCCCAAGTATTCTATTATATTTTTTATATAAAAAGTGATGCTTTTCTTAATTTTTTCTCAGCAGTCAACTGTGGTGGAGTCTTTTGGACTTTCTAAATAAAGGATGATGTCATTAGCATGACATTCCTATTTTTTATCTTCAATTTCCTTTACTTGTTGGTTGCTCTGGATGAAGTTTCAAGTACTATATTGAATAGAAGTAGTTAGAGTGGACATCTTTATCTTGTTCCTGATTTTTGAGGAAATGATTTCAGTGTTTTTTTTTATTTAGTATAATGTTGGCTTTGCATTTTTCATGTACAGACTTTAATGCTGAGATAAGTTTTTTGAGTACTTCTAATCTTAATGGGTGTTGGATTTATCAAAAAACATTCTTGGATCTATTGAGATGATTGTGTGATTCTTCTTAATTTAGTTTAAGTAGTGATTTACATTTATTGATTTGTATATGTTTGTATATTGCTTGGAATCTTGCCTCCTGGAGATGAGCTCACTTGATCATTATCTTCTTGATATTATTTTCTTGGTGTGTTTTTGAATGTAGTTTGGTAAATTTTATCATGGATTTTTTCATCTGTGTTCATCAGGGATATTTGTCTCTAGTTTTCTTTAATGGGTCTGTCTTTATCTCATTTTGGAGTGAGAATTACACAGGCTTCACATAATGTATTTAGTAATGTTTCTTGCCAAGAACATAGGAGGCCTTTCCATCTTTGGAGGTTTTTCTCAGTCTCCAATTTCCTGGGATAATTGGAGAAAGCTTGGTGTTAATTAAAGAAAATAATGTTCAAAATTTCTTTTTTTTTATTATTTTTTTTTATTTTTAATTTTTTATTGTGGGTTGTTCAAAACATTACAAATTTCTTGACATATCATATTCCACACTTTGATTCAAGTGGGTTATGAACTCCCACCTTCACCCCATACACAGAATGCAGAATCCCATCAGTTACACATCCATTGATTTACATATTGCCATACTAGCGTCTGTTGTGCTCCGCTGCCTTTCCCATCCTCCACCCTCCCCCCTCCCAACACACACCACACTCACTCCTCCTCACCTCCCACCTCNCTTATTGTTTCTTTTGCTGAGAAAAAAACTTTTTAGTTTGATGTAAGTCCATTGTTGATCTAGTTATTAACTTTTGTGCTATGGGTTGTCCTATTGAGGAATTTGGAGCCCGACCCCACCGACTGTAGATCGTAGCCAACTTTTTTCTTCTATCAGACGGCGTGTCTCTGATTTGATATCAATCTCCTTGATCCATTTTGAATTCACTTTTGTGCATGGCGAGAGAAAGGGATTCAGTTTCATTTTGTTGCATATGGATTTCCAGTTTTCCCAACACCATTTGTTGAAGATGCTATCCTTCCTCCATTGCATGCTTTTAGCCCCTTTATCAAATATAAGATAGCTGTAATTTTGTGGATTGGTTTCTGTGTCCTCTATTCTGTACCATTGGTCCACCTGCCTATTTTGGTACCAGTACCATGCTGTTTTTGTTACTATTGCTAGAAACTATTAGAGCTAATAAATGAATTCAGCAAAGTGGCAGGATATAAAATCAACACGCATAAATCAAAGGCATTCCTGTATATCAGCGACAAATCCTCTGAAATGGAAATGAGGACAACCACTCCATTCACAATATCCTCAAAAAAAATAAAATACTTGGGAATCAACCTAACAAAAGAGGTGAAAGACTTATACAATGAAAACTACAGAACCCTAAAGAGAGAAATAGAAGAAGATCTTAGAAGATGGAAAAATATACCCTGTTCATGGATAGGCAGAACTAACATCATCAAAATGGCAATATTACCAAAAGTTCTCTATAGGTTTAATGCAATGCCAATCAAAATCCCAACGGCATTTCTTGTAGAAATAGAGAAAGCAATCATGAAATTCATATGGAAAAATAAAAGACCCAGAATAGCAAAAACAATGCTAAGCAGGAAGTGTGAATCAGGCGGTATAGCGATACCAGACTTCAAACTATACTACAGAGCAATAGTAACAAAAACAGCATGGTACTGGTTTAAAATTTCTTGATGATGATGATTGGCAATTGGGATTGAATCCAGTGGTGCTTTGTTACTAAACTCTGTCCCCAGCTCTTTTTATTTTTTTATTTTGAATCATGGTTGCATTCAGTTGCTTAGGATCTTACTGAGGTGCTAAGGCTGGCCTTGAACTTTTGGTTTTTCTGTCTTAGCCTCCCCAGCCTCAGGAATTACAGATGTGTGCCAAGTGCCTGACTAAAGTAACTTTTTAAAAAAGGCTTTAATATCTAGAATTGTTAAAAAAGAAGTACGTTTAGAATTTCATTGAAATAATCATGAGAGGGAAAAGTATGCTTTAAAAAAAAAAAAGAACCAGAGGGCTGGGGCCTTTAGCTCAGTGTTAGAGTGCTCACTTTACGTGTGGAAGGCACATGTAAGGTGAGCACTTTTTTTGTGACTCAGCATCACACACAAAAAAGTATTATGTCCATAAACAATTAAAAAAAAAAAAGAATCAGATATGCTGCAGTTTATTTTGTATTTTAAGAATGCTTATCTAATATTAATGCACATAGAGTGTGGCTTGGCAAATAAACAGTAAAAAAACATAAATATGAGAATAAATAAGTCTTTGAAAACAAGTGGTAATACTTCAGAAAATAAGTAATTATGGCATGTGAATATGAGAGTAAATAAATCTTTGGAAAACAATGATAATGTTTGTAAAAAGCCATTATTACATGTTGCCATAAACTATTTCTGTAAATTTGAAATTCTTCACAGAAATGCATATTAGAAAAAGAAAGAAATATGTTTATAATCAGCCCCAAATCTTAATTGATTTCATAAAATTCAAATAGGATGTGGTAAAAGAAATGCATATGTATATATTTAAGGAATAAAATAAAGTAAGCAAGAAAACATTTAATATTTTTCTCTCTAGTAAGGTGTTAACTTTTTAATATTAATATTAACATAGTCATTGTTTTTGGTCCAAAATATTATCTTTCCCTTTTTTAGGCAGCAGACAAAATCTTTCTTTTTCATTGATTCTTTTTAGTTATACATACATTAGGATACATTTTGACATAATCACAAAAGTATGGAATATAATTTGCCCTAATTCAGTCACCAGAGCTTCCCATCTTTTTTCTCCTTCCATCTCTCTTCACTCCCTTTACTGATTTTTCTGCAATTTATTTATTTATTTATAATTATTATCTTGTATATATATTGGATGTTGAGATTCACTGTGCTATATTTGTCTGTATACATACAAAGCTCAGTCAGATTTATTCCACTTTTCTGCTTTTTTTCCCATTCTTCCTTCTTCCCTTCATTACTTTGCTGATCTTTCTTCTATTTTGCTGACTTTAAATTCTAAAAGCAACTACACATTATAAATATTTGATATGGATTATTTATTTCAACTTTTATGTAGATCTTTTTAGGTTGAGAAATTTTTAAATTCTAGAAGCTTTGTTTGAAAGTAAAAAATGTTTTTTGATCTTTCTTCTTGCATTCATTAGTTTCCTTCATCTGTCATTTACTAAACAAGCCTCACCAAGTACCCTAAATTTAGTAGCTCTGTTAATTTTAAAAAGTGTTTTTCAGCTCAATAATAAACAGCAAGATAATTGCTTAAAAATATTTGCTTTAATTTTTTGTAACTATGAAAATATACTGTTATTAAAAGTAATGAAATTGTTCTGATTATTCTTTTGGGGAACAGTGAATTTATAGCTACATGAAGAGCAAAATTTGATTTTTTATTCAACATATAAAGCAAAGAAGATGATGTGTTGCTTTTAGAATTAATATTTGAAGTTACCCTCTGATCTTTTACCTATTTTAAGAAATTATTTGAAAGGTACTTGTTTAGTGGAATATTTGTTTTGTGGCTTAATTAATTTTAAACTCATTATTATTTATAATACATTTTATAAGGCCATTTTAGATACATAAAAATGTTTTGAAAAGGGAAGACTAAGTATTCATTATAAAATAAAAATAGTAGGTTTCTGGACGGGTCTAGTTATTGTGCTGCAATGAACATAGGTATGCATGTAGACCTTTAGGATGTCTTTAGTTCTTTTTGGATAATACTGAGTAGTCATATGACTGGGTTAAACTGTGATTCCATTCCTAGTCTTTTGAGAAACTTCTGTAATGATTTCCATAGTCATTGAACTAATTTACAGTCCATCAACAGTTTATAAATTATCCTTTTTCCCTACATCTTTGCAAGCATTTATTATTATTTGTTGTTGTTTTCCTTTCATATTTTTTGATTGATGCATTAGAGTTCTAAATCATTATGGGATTTTTGTTGTTACATATTCGAATGCATACCATGTAACAATATAATTTAGCCAGTAGCACTCCCTATTATTTATATTCTTGATGATTGTCATTCTGACTGGGATGAGATGAAATCATAGTTTTGATTTGCATTTCCCTAATGGCTAAAGATATGGAACAGTTTTTCATAATATTTTGCTCATTGTATTTCTTCTTTTGAGAAATGTCTTGTTTGTTTGTTCAAATAGCCCACTTATTTGGGTTATTTGGTTTCTTGATGTTGATTTTCTTTTAGTTCTTTATTCTGTATATTAATCATCTGTTGGAAGAGCTGCTGGAAAAAATTTCTACCATTCCATAAGCTGCCTTCATACTTTTTATTTTTTCCTTTTCGGTGCAGAAGCCTTTTAAATTGGCACTATTGCCTTTATTAATTCTTTGTATTTTTGACCTATAGAAATACTTTTTGGAGAGTTGTTGCCTATACATGATAACATGATACATGTTAACATGATACAACACATACATGTATTTTGAGGTACTAACCATATTTTCTTGTAAGAGTTATATAGTCTCTGGTCTAATTCCTTAGACCTTGACCTATTTTGAATTGACTTTCGTGCAGAGTGAGAGGTAGACTAGATTTATTCTTCTACATAGATGTAGGTTCATTCTAATACATGTGGATGTTCAATTTTCCCAGCAGCTATTATCAAAAAGCCTCTTTTCTCCAACATATACTTTTGGCACTTGTCAGGTATCAAGATTCGATAGGTATATAAGTTTGTCTCTGTCTACTATTTTATTTTCTTGGTCTTCATTTGTATTTTGATGCCACTGTCATGCTATCTCTTTTGTTATTGTTGTTAGGATAGCCATATAATAATATTTGAAATGACATATTATGCTATCTCTTGCTTTATTCTTATTTCTTAGAGTTACTTTTGCTATTCTTATTCTTTTGTTCTTCTTAATGAATTTCTAAAACTTTTTTTTCTCTGAAGAATGTCATTGGAATTTTGATAGGGATTGCATTGAATCTACATCACTTTTGCTAAAAGGACCATTTTAACAATATTAATTCTCCTATATAAGAATATGGGAGGTTCTTTTGACCTGTAGTGTTTTCTTCTATTTCTTTTTATAGTGTTCTGACATTTTATTTTATTTCATTTATTTTTTGTGGAGGGAGATACTGGGGATTGAACTAAGGAGCATTTGGTTGATGAACCATTCCCTAGCCCTATTTCTGTTTTATTTTGAGACAGGGTCTCACTGAGTTGCTTAGCACCTTGCTGTTGGAGGCTGATTTTGAACTTACAATCCTTCTGCCTCAGCCTCCCCAAGCCACTGGGATTACAGGTGTGCACTATCACATCTAGCTGTTCTATCATTTAAAATTCATTTAAAAACGAAAATTTTTAATACTCAGAAATTTTACAGTTAATCAAATATGTGTCTTGGATACCTTGATATATTTCATAATTTCTGCCAAGTTAACATGATACAACACGTATTTTACCTCTTACCATTTCAACCATTTATAATTATAATATTAGATGTTATGTATACCACAATGGCTCCAGAATGGGTTTTTCATTTGACAGAAGTGAAATTATACCTCCTTCTTCCATACCTTTTTCAACTGGTTCTTGTCAATCACCATTCTGCTTTCTAGCTCTACAATTTTGACCCATTAAATACTTTATATAAGGGGGAAACATACATTGTCTTTTTTTTAACATTTATTTTTTAGCTGTAGTTGGAAACATTACCTTATTTTATTTATTTTTATGTGGTGCTGAGGATCAAACCCAGGGCCTTGCATATGCTAAGTGAACGCTCTACTGCTGAGCTACAGCCCTAGCCCACACATTGTCTTTTTAAAATTAACATATTAATTAATTGTGTTTACTAACATGATTTAGTATGTGATATTTTCTAAATGCATATAGCATTTATGGTTTAAATCTATACATCATACAAACTGTCCCCTATCCTTCCCAGGCTGTAGTAATCACTATAGTTTATAAACTATAATCAGTAGTCACTGTAGTTTATAGTTATCACTATTAAGCTTCCACATACAAAAATATGTAATACTTACATATGTGTTCCTTATTTCACTAAATATAGCATCATCTATTTCCATTTATTTTGATGCAAATGACAGGATTTCACTATTCCTGGTGGCTAATAATGTTCTATTTTTCGAATATCACATTATCCTTATTCACAATATCCTTTATTTGATAACAAGTTCCTAAGTTGATTTCATTTTTTAACTATTTGTGAATAGTGTCACAATAAGCAAGCACATGCAAATATCTCTTTGGTATGCTGATTTTATTTCCTTTAGATTTATACTTAGGAATAAATCATATGGGTACATTTATTTTTGCTTGTTTAAAGAATCATACCATTCTCCATAATGGCTATACTAATTTACATTCCCACTAGCTATTCCTTTTCTTCTTCTTCTTCTTCTTCTCCACATCTTCATCGGCATTTTTTTGTGTGTGTATGTGTGTGTGTGTGTGTGTGTGAGAGAGAGAGAGAGATACCAACTATAACTGTAGTGAGATGCTATCTTAGTGTACTTTTGATCTGCATTTCCCTAATCATGGATGTTGAGATTTTTCATATATTTCTTGCCTATTTGTATTTCTTCTTTGGGAATTAACTAGTCAGATCCTTCGACCATTTTTAAATTGGAGTATTTTGTTTTTTTGTTTGAAGTGTTTTGAGCTCCTGGTATATCCTAGGTATTCATCCTCTGCCAGATAAATAGTTGGCAAATATTTTCTCCTGTTCTGTAGTCTCTTCACTCTCAATAGAGTGCAAGAACTTTTTAGTTTGGTATAATCCCATTTGCCATTTCTTGTTTTGTTTCATATGCTTTTGGAGTAATAACTGAAAAATTGTGATTTCTTCTAGTAGTTTCAGAGATTTAGGCATACATTTAGGTCACAGATCATTCTGAGTTGAGTTTTGTAAAATGTAAGAGATGGGGATCAAGCTTTAATTTTCTGCATGTGGATATCCAAAAGTTAAAGAAGCTATTCTTTCCAATGTATGTTGTTGACAATGCTTGTTAGAAATCATTTTGCTATAGATATGTGAAATTATTTCTGTTTTGTTGATATCTCTTTGTGTGTTTAGTATAATATCACATTGTTTTGGTTTTTATAGCTCTGTATTATGTCATGAAATCTTTTATCCTTCTGGCTTTGTTCTTGTTGCTTAAAATTATTTTGGCTACTCTGAGTCTTGTCATCATATGAATTTATGATGGTTTTTCTTAGTTCTGTGAAACTATCAAAGTATTTTGTGAGATTGTATGATTTCTGTAGATTAAGTGGCATCCACCTTTTATCAACTTTAATCTTTAAAGACATGAACATAGGAAGTTTTTCCTTTTTTGTGTGTTTTCTTCAATTGTTTTTTCTTTTTCTTTCTTTTTTTTTTTTTTTACTCACAGTAGGTTTTTGTTTCCTTAGTTGAATTTATTCCTAGGTACATTTTTGTCATTATTTTTGAATAGTATTACTTTAATAATTTTGTTTCTTAGTAAGCCAATTATTCATGTGTAAATGTTACTGGTTTTATATATTAATTTTATATTTTTCAACTCTACTGAATTTTTTTTTATCAGTTCTATATTCTTTTTCTGTAGTCTAATAGTCTTTTGGTGTTTTTTTCTCTATATATAATCACATAATTTGTAAGAGAGTTAATTTGACTTTTTCCCTTTCTATTTGTATGCCTCCTGTTTCTTCCTCTTGCCTGATTGCTCTGGCTAAAACTTCTAGTAATATGTTGTCTAAAGAACCAGAAAGTGTACCCTGTTATGACCTCTGTTGAGAGCCACAGCTGAAGGGGCACCAGCAAACTTTCCAGAAGCTACCAAGCTTGATGATTGGCTCACAGCGGCCCCAGCAACTTCTAGCTGATTGGCTTCTCTGC
>NW_026007383.1:0-4170 GCF_001458135.2 Marmota marmota marmota
TTCCTTCCTTCCTTCCTCCTTTCCTTTCCTTTCCTTTCCTTTCCTTTCCTTTCCTTTCCTTTCCTTTCCTTTCCTTTCCTTTCCTATCCTTTCCTTTCCTTTCCTTTCCTCCCTTCCTTTTTTTTTTAAGGCACCCAGTCTTAAGCCTTCTGTTTCAGTGATGGAAAATAGACTAATACTTTATGTTGTGTTATAGATGTTTTGTGATAAATGTGAAGGTATTTTGAAGACCTTGAGTTAATAAGATAGGAAGCCTTAAAAAGGCAACTGGAATTTAAAGTGTAAGAGACTCTTCATTGATTTTAAGGAGGACAGCAGCCACATTGTGAAAAAGCCTCATAGCTGGGACCCTAAGGCAGCCTCTTAGAGGGTAAATCCTGAGAATCTACCAGCATGGAGGCAGGAACCTCAGTCCTCCAAATGCAAGGAACTCAACCAACAATCATGTGAGCCTCTAAGAGAACCCCAAGACTCAAATGAGAATTCAGCTTAGCCAAAACTTTGACTTTAGCTTTGAGAGATACTAAGAAGAGAATCTAGCCATCCTATGCATGGATAGCTGACACATAGAACTATGAAGCAATAAATGGGCACTGCTGTAAAATACAAAATCTGTGCTGATTTATTATGCAGTAATAAAAGATAATACAAAATGATCTTTTTTATTTTTTGTATTAATTCCCATCTTCCTGTATCAAGACAAATAATCCAAAAATCTGTGTATTGAACTATAGGTTTTTCGTTGACCTCCTTATTCTTTCAAGGAATTAAGGTTCAATGTTAAATTCTGAACAGTTTTAATTGTTTTTAATGCAATAAAAATATACCAAAAAGTTTTTTCCAGTAGCCAAAAAAATATGTCTTAGCACACCAGATGTATCTCTGTGCTGAGTATTCTTCTGATCAGTGTGGATAGGGCAGAAAAATTCTCCTGGTCTTAAGGAACTTACATTTTTACAGAGAATATAAATACTAGAGATTTTTTTTAAATATGAAATTAATATGTAGTAAAATATGTATCATAATAAATGCAATACAGTGGGGCTAGAAGACAGCATATAATGAGAGACCATTATGATAAATAGTGGCTTCTGTATATATAATATTTGAGAAGAGACACTGAATGAAAAGAGTGAATAAAACTAGGGTGTAGATATCTGGGAAACAAGAGTCTATCTTGTAGGAACAGCCACTGAAGGAATGGTCCAGAGGCAGAATATAATCCTGAATATTACAGGAAGCCAGAATATTTTGGCTGAAAGTATGAATTGGAACATAGGCAGGTAAGGATGAAGAAATAATCAAGGATCCAATCATGTGAGATCTTACAGCTCTGAATCCTTGAAGACAATCTTTTCTACTGAATATTTTATTAGAATATTTTGAAAACATTGTCTCTTTTAATGTATATTTTTATAAAGATCTTCAAGCTGTCTTAGAGTTCAGTGCACAAAGAAATTTGATGTCTCCTGAAGCGCTAAGTTTTCCTTTATCTGATGAAAGCTTTGACACACTTCAGTTGCCTGTGATTCTGGCTTTCAGGGAACTCAAAGCTTATGCGCCAGTGAACTAACATTCCTTAGCAAAGGTGTTGGGCAAATCTATCTCCCACCTCAATTATTTTCTTTGTCCTGTGTTTCATGTTTCCACTGATGTTACATTGTTTAGTATTATTTTAAATACTTTTGAAATGGGTATAATAAAAAAAATCAAAACCACCATATTTATCACACTCTATGGTTCTTCTTTTTAAAACAATGACTCATGAGATATCCACTTATTAAATAATGGGTGTAATATCCAGGGACTCTAGATTTCATTAAATAGAATGACTAAATGCAGACTTAAATAGAAAGATAAAGTAAGGCTTCATCTGTGGGAAGCTATCACAGACAAAGCTTTTGCCAGGGAAATGGAAATTGAAGAAGACCTTCATTGAATCTGGAAGACTATTGTGTGATGCTGAATATTGTAATGCTTGCTGTACATAGCACAAAAATAAAGGGTGCTATTTATATTGTGTATGTGAATGATTATATATGCTATATTATTCATAACGCAAACATTATACATAATATGATATACATAGTGATAATATAAATACATATGTATATCAATAGACACAATATATATTATGGTAATGTTCTTGCAGAGTACAGTAAAGTGTCTTGAAGAAGTGGCTTCTTTCATTTGCACAGTGATGTCAAATGGGCTTATGAAAACACTAACAACAATTTTTAACTGTGGAAATACCATTAATTCATATTCAATTTGGCTGGGATGGAGATTGGACATAGTATTTAAAAAAATTCTCAGGTATACATAGCTTGTTAATGTTGAATTTGGAAAGAAAAATTGAGGTTAAGAATTAAAAATTCTAGATAAAGGGAATATTTGAAGCAGTTAGAGATTCTGCAGGGATTGTTTCATTGAAGAACAGACTACATACCAGAATAGAAATTATAGTTGAGGGTCTTAAATACTGGTCTAAGGAGCTTAAAGTCTTTTAACTAGAAAAAGATGACCATTAATATTTTATTTAAAATAAATAAGTCATAAAATATAAATTTATGTTTTTAGGAAAGTAATCTTATAGTTGAGAGGGGAGAAAATCTATATGCAGAGAGATCAATTAGGCAGCCATGGTGATGGTCAAGGTGGACAGTGATTGAACTTTATATAGGGGAGTCAAAAATGAAATACAGGAGAATATGGAAAATGCATGGTGATGTTAGAGTTGTGAGGAACTGGAAGATGATTGGGTGCATAAGGACAGTTTCAAGCTGGTGACAGAAGTGTGGTGATATAATTTACAAAAATTGACAATGCACTTAGAGAAAGCGATGGGAAGACATGCTTAGGCACCTGGGTGGAGGTGTCCATGGGAGGCTGACATGCAGTTGAATCAATAAGTCAATCACACCAGGATGTATAAAAGCATATGAGTGTATGTGGTGTATAAGACCTGGATATGTGGGGATCCTATCCCAAATTCAGCCACCTTAGACTATGAGAGTGACATGTGTCACTTAACTTTTCTAAACTTCCATTTGAATTTATAAAATAGTAAATATTACTATCATCTCAGGAGTTAAAATATTAAATGATATAGTAGATATTATAGTAAGGTATAGACAATTTTCAAAATCATGAACTAATTTTACTATTAGGGTAGAATTTATGGGTCATAAAATAGATTTTTAAATTATTGGGTAGTGATACAAAATTAAGTACAGAGAGAGACCACATATCAAAGAAGGGAAGATACAGGAAGGAAAAGGGAAATATAAACCTAGACATTGACAGATACCTACATTTAGAATACAGGTGGAACAAAAAAGAATGCAAAAAGTGGACAGAGATGCCATTTTTCGCCCTGAAAATGAGCTAAGCCAGGTGTTTGACCCATTGACACCTCTGCTAAATAAAGAAGAGCTTGCAGATCTGAAAAAATAAAATAAAAAAGTAGAAAGAAAGCAGCAAAGACAATAAGTACCTGATCTTTAACTGAAAAAGATATACAAAAAAATAGAGGGACCATATGTGAAAGAATCATATGATAAAGATTGATTGTCTCAATTCCAGAACTTTGCTAAAAGTGTTTGATCATAGTTACTCTCCTTATATCAAAGAAGACATTTGGCATTTGTTTTTTAGGGATTGGCTAGCTTCACTTAGCATAATCTGCTCTAATGCCATCCATTTCCCTGTAAATTCTATGAATTTGTCATTTTTTAATGCAGAGTAATACTCCATTGTGTATAAATGCCACATTTTTTTTTATCCATTCGTCTATTGAAGGGCATCTAGGTTGGTTCCACAGTCTTGCTATTGTGAACTGTGCTGCTATGAACATCCATCGATGTAGCAGTGCAGGAGAAGAAGATTAACATTTAACAGGGATGAGAGGTGGGAGGGAAAGGGAGAGAGAAGGGAAATTGCATGGTAATAGAAGGAGACCCTCAGGGTTATACAGTGGAGGAGGTAGAGAGAGAGGAGGGGAGGGAGGGAGAGGTGGGAGGGGGAGGGGGAGATGGGAAAGCCAGCGGAGCACAACAGACACTAGGATGGCAATTTGTAAATCAATTGGAAATATTGACCCAGCAATAAAAGAGAATAAAAATCTGACATTTGCAGATAAATGGATGAAGTTGGAGAATATAATGCTCA
>NW_026007384.1:0-4170 GCF_001458135.2 Marmota marmota marmota
CTCCAATAGCTCACGGGAACTCAGAAGGCCAGGTATATTGTCTTAGCAATTTGAACAGATAGGTGGCTCAAGAAACATGTTGATTCAACACCAACAAATAATTTGCAATGCAATCAAATACCTGGATCCTTATTTAGTTCATACTTCAAGAAGAAATAAAAGATATAGGAGAGACAAGATGGTAGATTAGTGGTAAGTGACTTTTCTCACAGCTCCATCATACAGTAGTTAAACAGCAAGTGAAAAGAGTACTCCACTGATACTCAATATTGGACACAGAGCCTTGAAGACTGGGAAATTTGGGGTACCTTAGACAAGGATATAAAATGGAATTGGAGCTGAGCTCCTGGTGAGAACAGGGGAAATTAGTACAGGAGGTTGGAAAAGATGGAAAAGTGCTGGAAAAGTCTTGATAATCCCAGGATCAGAGGGGCACCCTGTCCTGGATGTACTCAGATGTTATTCAGCTCATGAAACTGCTGCACAGAAGTCACACTGGGTATGCCTGCTGTGCACAGGGAGCCCAAGCTGGAGACATTCTGGTACTTCCATGCTGCAATACTGCCAACTCAGACTGTGAACTTAGATCTGTGAGTTTGGAGCTGAGTCCAATACAGCAATCCATCAGACACCAGCCATGAGGTCTAAACTCAGCCTAGCAAATCAGGAGAGTCTCTGGTATGGAGTTCCTTTTGCCTAGGCCTAATACTGGTTGGAGAGGCCAGAAAGGGCCTGTCTCCCTCCCCTCCCTAGGACCAAACATTGTGCAAGCCTGTGGCAATGGCTTGAGAACTTGAATAGACAGAGTAGCAGAGTTTGGACGGACAGTCCTTGGAAGGACAGAAAAGGGCAGTATCTGCAAACAAGAGAACTGGCAAAGGACTGAATTTCCCTGCATATGAGTGGAGCCCTAAAGGGAATAGAGGGTTACAGTCTTAGAGTAACTGATTCATTAATTCCTGAAAACTCCCTATGGAAGAAAACATTTGGGGCAATACTTGACCTACTCCCTGCCTCTGGGAGCTTCACTTCCAGAAAGTCATCCCTGTTATGGTTTGGACATGAAGTGTTCCTCAAATGCTCACCTGTGAGACAATGCAGGAAAGTTCAGAGGAGAAATGATTGTGAATTAATCTCCTGGTAGGGATTAACTGAGTGGTAACTGAAGTGTTAAGGTGTGTCTGGAGGGGGTGACAATTGAGGATATGGCTTTGGGGTATAAATATGTATCTGGCAAGTGGAGACCTCTCTCTCTTTGCTTCTTGATTATAGTGTGATCCACCTCCTTCTGCCATACTTTTCTGCCATGAGGGAGTTCGCTGCATATGGACTAAGACATCTAAAATTGTGAGCTCTTAAGTAAATTTTTTCTCCTTTTCAGGTGTGTTGGTTGGGGCATTTAGTCAGAGCAGCAAAAAAGATGACTAAGAGCTCATAGAACCCAGGGGAAACTATACTCTGGGAATGAATCCAATTGCTTCTTCTAAAGTTCCCCACAAACATCCTCTGAGACGTGAAGCTGAGAAATGGAGAGACAATTTGGCACAGACAGTAAGCACATACTCTCATTGCCTATTCTTATATATTGTTTTTGTTTTAGAATGTATATTGATTGATATATGATGGGCTTTTATACACTTGTACACATACATGTTTGTTTCTGCTTTCTCATTTCAAGTCTTTCTTGAAGGTAGTTACTTTTCCTTACTCTGTATTTGGAGGGTTAGGGTTTTCGATGGGTATATTTTTGATTGATTTTGTATTGTCTGTTTCACAGCTCTGTTTCCCTTCATTATTTCTCTCTTTTCTCTTGCTAACAGCCAATCTCTATTGTTCTCTCTTTCATCTTCTTTCAGTTCTTTTACTTGTATTTTTCTCCTCATCCCTCATAAACAACACATCCTATACCACCTTTGCTTTTGCCCTACTTACCTCTTGAATCTACAAACCCCTTTTTACACCCATTTCTTCTTCTTTCCCAAAGGAAAATAAAAATTTAGTAAAGAGCAACACCAATAGTCTAGACCACTTGGAAGATAGATTTTCAGGCAACAAATATGAAGTGCATGATCTTGAAAATAAAGTTAATCATGGATAAAAGTGTTAAGAGACCATGAACAGAATTTTCAAGAAATATGGAATATCATTAAAAGGCCAAACTCAAGATTCATAGGAGTAGATGAAGCCTCGGAGATACAAACCAAAGGAATGCACAATCTTTTCAATGAAATAGTAACCGACAATTTCCCAAATCTTTAAAAAGAAATGGAAAATCATATGCAGGAGGCATACAGGAATTCAAGTATACAAAATTACAACAATCCCACTTCTAGACACATTATTATGAAAATACAGAATAAGGATAGAATTTTAGAAATGTCTAGAGAACAGCAACTGGTCACATTTGGAGGTAAAAAGAATCTAGACCTAAGCTATTTTTCAATCCAAACCCTAATAGCTAGGAAGCCTTCCAATAATGTTTTCTAAGCTCTAAAAGAAAATGGATGCCAACCAAGAGCTTGCAAATACTTTTTCAGCAAAATTAAGCTTCATCTGAAGATGAAGTGAAAACAATGAACAAAAGTTAAAAGAATTCACCAATAGAGAGCTAGCACTATAAAGTACATGCAATAAAATATTTGATGAAGAAGAAATGGAGAATACAAATAAAAACTGGTAGAATATACTAAAATAGAAGAATAGTATATCAAAGGAGAATCAAATTCCACTTAAAAACTAGAAGTAAATCAAAATGACAGGGAATAAAAATCATCTCTCAATAATAACAGTAAATGTCAATGGACTCAGCTCATCAATCAAAAGACATAGGCTAGCAGATTGGATTAAAAACAAGACCCAACAATGTTCTCTCCAAGAGATCCACCTTATAGGCAAAGATTATCTACAAATTGAAAGTGAAAGGGCACAAAAACCCTGTCATTCACATGGATCTTGTAAATAAGCAAGTCTTTCTAATCTTATATCAGATAAAGTGAACTTTAAGCCACAGCTAATCAGAAGAGATAAAGAAGTTCATTTCTTACTGCTTAATGGTGTCATACACCAGCAAGGAATAACAGTCGCAAATACTTGTGCCCCAAATACCTGACATATGGAGCATCTACATACCCTTCTCATTATCAAGAATCAAATAGACCACAACAAAATAATACTTTAGATTAGGTAGAGGGGAGTGAAGGGAAGGGAGTGCACAGGAAAGTAGGAAGGACAATAGAATGAATCAAGCATTTTTGTCCTGTGTACATACATGGCTACATGACTGGTGTGATGCTGCATCCTGTACAACCAGAAGAATGAGAAATTGTACTCCATTTATGGAACTACAGAACCAAAGGAAATACAATTAATAATCTAGATTGAATAGAAATATATAGAATATTTTATCCAAAAAAGACTGAATACAACTTTTTCTCAGCAGCACCTGGAACATTTTCTAAAACAATCAACGTTTTAGGACACAAAGAAAATCCTAGCAAACACAAAAAACATATATATAGGGCGGAGGATATAGTTCATTTGGTAGAGTGCTGGCCTTGCATGCAAGAGGCCCTGTGTTCAATCCCCACATAAATATAAAATATCCTGTATTATATCAGATCCTAATGGAACAAAATTAGAAGTCAATTACAACACAAAATGCAGAAACTATTCTATATCTAGAGACTAAAAAATGCACTCTTGCATGATGAAAGGAGAGCAAAAGAAATCAGGGATGAAATTAAACAATAACCTAGAAGTAAATGAGTATAGTGATGCAACATTCCAAAATCCCCCTCAGAACACAGTTCTGAGAGGAAAGTTCATAGCATCGAGAGGAAAGTTCATAGCATTCATTGAAAGAATAAAAAGTCACCAAATAAATAATCTAACATTTCATCTCAAGGAACTAGAGAAAAAAGAGCCAAGTCAACACCAAAATCAATGGAAGACATGGAATAATTAAAATCAGAGTCAAACTCACTGAAATTGAGGAATTAAAAAAAACCCCAAATTAAGAAATCAAAAGGTTGATTCCTCAACTCAAAGTGGATCAATGACTTAGACACTAGAAGAGACACCTGCACCTACTAAAAGAAAATGTAGGCCCAAATATTCACCATGTTGGCTTAGGCCATGACTTCCTTAATATGACTGCTAAAGTGCAAGAGG
>NW_026007385.1:0-4169 GCF_001458135.2 Marmota marmota marmota
AATAAACAGAAAAATGAAAATTGAAAAAGTATTATCTGCTGGTACATTCTTTATTTTGTAATTGATCTTTTAATATCAGATATTGATCAGATAATATCAGTACACAGTGAGACTAATTATTTGGGAAGATCATCAATATTAAATGCATTTGAGAAGTCCAAAATAAGAGCTATATTTCCATTTTGTTTTTCTTTTATTAGTTTTATCTTAGTTTTTTTTCACTCTTTGCAAAGTATAAACTATCACCACCTCCTTTTCTCATATACTATAGCTACATAAATAAATTCTTTAGAAAATTTATAATGTATTCTCCAGTATGTTACATGATCTTTAAAGTTTGAGACAAATGTTTTCAACTCTTTGTATGTTTTTTACATTGTGATTTTTTTTCATTTTATTAGAATACATGTAATGGGAGGTAATATCTCTATATTTCAATGTTGAAATTTTTAAAGGTCTTAATCACAGTACTTGTTGTAATACAGAGTTATATACATACCAGAGAATAACATTAATTTGAAAATATAGGACATAATGACAATTAAACAGGAGGATTGCAAGTTCAAGGGCAGCCTCGGCAACTCTGTGAGATCCTTTCTCAAAAATGGTTTCATCTGCTTCACTGAAATAAAATGTTGGGGATCTTGCTCAGTGGTAGTGCATCCCTGGATTCAATCTCCAGTGTTAGAAAATAAATGAATAAAAATAAATGAAAAAAAGAACCAATTAGTTGATAACAATTTCATGAAATGAATGTGTATTTTATAAGATAACACATTAAAGGTTGTTTTTTATTTAGGTAGAACAAACAAAAAGATGAGGTTATTTTGTCCTAATCATAATATTTATGACTTATGGGATTTATTTTGATAATTTTAAATTACTGAAAAATTGGTATGTTACTTTAGTTATTTATATTTCTTTTTGTTAATAACTAGTTGTCAGCTAGTTATATCTAGTGTATAGTGGGCATGGTTTGGCCACCATTCTTTGATGATATAAAACATTTAATCATAAATATGGCTTAAGAATCCTAATCTGGAGGCTTACTGAAGCTGGGGTGTGAGTGGCAAATAATGAACTATGAAAATAATAACAAGGACTTTGGAAAATGTTTATTTTTCTCTCTCTTTCTCTGATTGATATGAGTCTATCTATATGTTTATCCATTTATTTATTAACATGTTTGATTGGAGATTGAAAAGGCAATTTGATATTATTTCTTTTTATATGACAAGGGAGAAAAAGTCACCTTGTCCTCTACAAAGGACTCCAAGATGGGTGTTCTGTCATGACAAGTCATCAAGATTTGAACCATTTGCTATTTGGGAACTGAGGCAATTTACTTTTTTTTCTGTTCCTATTTCTCTATCTAAAAGGTAGCAATAAATATAGCAGCTTGTTTATAATTTCCATTAGTTTTAAATAAATGACGTGGAGACAAGCTGCCATGTAGACAGTGCCCAACAAAAATAGCGGCGACTCTTGCCACTGTCATCTATCTTGTGGTCCCTTGTCGTCATATCACAACAGTGTTGAAGTATCAGAGAGATTTAATCCCTGACAGTATCATTAATTTTCTGTGATCTAAATAGTGACAGCTAATCTTTCTGGGTTTGGTTTGTCATAAATCAGTTGGTGACGAATGTTTCCTTTTCCACACAGATGTTTGAAAAATTTAATGCATTGTTCATACACTGTTGGGTGACATTCTTGGAACACATTCAACTGCAGCTATTTGAAATGTTATTACTCAGAGCCCCTCCCCCAATTGTCTTCATGACACCTATCTTCTGTAGCTTTTCCTATTATTTTCACTTACATCAGAAATTTCTTTCTAAAAATATTCACTCTTGTCACATTACTTCAGATGTACCTTTAGGATAAAAATACAAACAAAAAAGAAACTAACATAAATATAGTGATAATGAATTCTTTTTGTTAGTTGATAAGCTAAACATATTATAGAAGTTCTCTAATTTAGTCCTTCCAGTGATTCTTCAATATGGGTGATTGTTTTCCCAATTTTAACTGCTGAAGAGACTGGCAGAAGTAAGATGAATCATGTTTTAGTGGCATCATCTTCTCTTTGTTATTGAGACTTAATGAAGAATCTGTCAGTTATTTTCTCCTTGCAACTTAGAACTTAACATGCTTTTATGCACTGAAAATAAATACTAAAAATAAAAGAAATTCATGTTGCACATCTTTGTTAAGGGAATAGTATACTAAAAATCCTCAGTATCAGCAGTCAGATATAAGGTAAAAATAAAATTTTTAAAAATATCTGCATCAGTATTTCTGAGAATAATTTGAAAAAGTGATCTAAGGTATTTGAAAAAATGTTACAACACTTCACTGAAATAAATAGCACTGTTATTGTTTTTGAGAAAAAAATAAACACTCAGGATATTTTTAATTAAAAAATAAGTTATAAATTTAAGCTATAAAGGATAATACTTAAATAATTTAAATTTAACAAAAACATTTGTAAAGGATGCATAAGTGTGCATCAAGTATAACTATTCATAATAGAGATACCTGGAAAATAAAAATGAGTAGTTCTACAAAATATTTAACTGTATCATTATACTACAGTAAAGCATTATAGTGTGGACACAAGGTAGCAGGTCTATTATATCAGAATAAAAATGGATAACTAGAAAATTTCTAATTTTTTTGAAAATAAATCTAATAAATTAATTGTAGAACTTGAAATTTTTATACTATTAACTTCATTTCTAAAAATCTTGCCAGAAGTTACAGAAAAATACGTGTGACATCTTATGGATGAGTACATGCATTGTAAGTTAAACAGTAGAACACATTGGTGTTCAAGTTCTTACAGGAATGACATTAAGCACCTTGCAGCAGAAGAACAAGCTGTAGGTAAATTTTTCTCCATGACATTAACACCTGTTTCTTTAGTAGAACTGCATAAGCATCTCAATAAAGTTCAGAATGAATGCACATTTAATTAAGGATGACAGTAATTTTTATGTAGTTTTTTATCTGCCATCTTAGAAATGTAATTAATATATAATTTTCCTACAATAAATATAACATTAGAATTTCAACTATTTTGCAGAAATATTATTCCTGTCTCATCACAGTGAAAACTTTAGTAAACTTTGTATAATCCTTAAAACATTTTTATAAATATTATGCTAATTCAATATTAATAAGAGATCAGTCTAGTTTATATTTTTCCCTAAAAATGGCATTTTAAAACAAAAGTGCATATTTATACCTACTTCCATCTTATTTTCAGATGTGCATCTATAAGAAAAGGTGGATTTTTGTGAAAAGTAATAAAAATACTTTTTTTGTTAGCTTACAATGTATAATATGCAATTTTCAAAGAACACTGTGAATTATGTACACATTAAATACATATAATCATATATGTAAATATTTATATATATATATATATACACACACATACATACATACATACACAATATAAAGCAATGTTTTGATGTTCTAGAACAGAAGTATCTAGGGAGTTCTTTCAGATTTCCTTACACTAAATTCTAAATCGGCAAGCTAAAATGGATGTATTTCTCTCAATACAGCATAAACTAATAGAAATAAAGAAAACTATGATTTCTAAATTAATTTAAAAACTACCTGTTGTGTTACAAAATGGCAAGGTTGGGGCTGGGATTGTGGCTCAGCGGTAGAGCGCTCGCCTAGCATGGGCAGGACCTGGGTTCGATCCTCAGCACCACATAAAAATAAAGGCATTGTGTTGTGTCCATCTACACCTAATAAAATAAATATTTAAAAAAATAGCAAGGTACTAAAATTAGAATTCAAATTCATATCTGTATATATTTTCAAATATTTGAGCTCTTTTTATTTTTGCACATGAGTCCAAAATAACAATGAAAATACCTAAATCCACATTGTACTAGTCAAAATTTTCACAATATCTAATTACATACTTATTCTATCCAGATTCCATGGTAACTCTTGGCAATAACTAAAAGTGTTTCTAGTAGTAGTAGTAATAGTAGGTAAATGTTATTTTTTTAAAATCCAAAATTACTTTTTCAATTTGTAATTTCTTTATGGTTTATTTATTATTTCTGCCCATGTGTGGTTAAGAGTTATGTGACAGAGCAGCCCTGAATGGGGCTATGTAAGTTTCCTGGAAGTTACATAAC
>NW_026007386.1:0-4169 GCF_001458135.2 Marmota marmota marmota
GAACAAAGTGATAATGTTTGATGATAGTAAAATCCTTCTAGTTTTTACCCCTGAAGAGTCTCTTCTTAATCTGGTCCTTAAACTTTGGTTGAAGGAGCACTTAAAAATAAATCTATTGTAAAGCACTGAAAAAGTATTTAAGAGGAAGAAATAAAGTTATTTCTGATTTTAAATCATCTGTGAGGCCCTTAGAGCCTCTGTCCACTTCCCTCCTCATTCTCCAACACACACCCTGCTTGGATTCAAGGAGCACCCCCATAACTCCCCATTCTTGCCCACTGTGTCAAGTTAATTCTAACTTTGCTTTAAACACTTGCAGTCATCTCTGTCTCTCATAGCTCTCATGGAGCCCTCTTCAGCTCTTCCAACCCAGGTGGGTGTCTCCAGCATGATAACCCCAAACACTGCAATTAGCATGATTCAGTGTTGGGCTTAAATAATTTGTTCCCTTCAAACTTTTTATCATTCTTTCCTACAAAGTTCTTACAGAAGAACCAATTTGACTCTCTAGCCCTCAGATACATGTAAGGATAATATTTTAGTGCATGTTCACTCAAGTCTGTACAATTAGCAAAATTTTATTTTTTCTGGTGAGGATGATACAACTCACTTCACAGCCTACTGTGGACACAATGAGGTATCATAATATGCCCTTATTTTCAAAGTTTTTATTGGTGCATTATAATTATACACGATGGCGAGATTCACTGTCGGATGTTAATATAAGACTTCCTGGGGAAGTTCTTAAGACGTTTCTGAATGTCCTTACTGCCACTGATGTGCTGTGGATGAAGGGGCTTCAAGGCTCTGGTGCTTCTCTTTCTTACGTCATCAGCCTTCTCCAGCGACTGCCGCCCCAGGAGGGAGCTTATTCGTGGGACACAGCACAACATTGAACTTGGCTCCAGAGCGAAAGACTTAGTGCTGACCACTGGTGTCTTCCTTAATGCTTTTCAATTATTTTCCAAGGAGGAACAGACAGAGAATATTTTATTTACTTTTCAAAAAAATGTATTTGTGATTTGAATTTATTCTTTTAGTGTATTTTACTGAGGTGTGATTAGCATGTAAAGAGCTTTGCATAATGAACATATATAATTGTATGGATTTGGGATGAGTGTACACTGGTGACACCATCACAGCCTCCAAGGCCACAGTCACAGTGATGATCTCCCCAAGTTCCCTCTGCACTCATTGCTTATAATTATTATTATTTCCCATCATTAGAACAGTTAACCTATGATCGACTGCCTCATATTTCAAAATACACAGTACAGTATTGGTAACTGCACGCAACTCTGCTGTATAACTGATCTCTAGTACATACATAATTTGCTTCAATGAAACAATGAAACTTTGCAACCTCTAACCTCCCCTATTTGCTCTCCTCTAGTGCTTGGCAATTACCCATTCTTCTCTCTCTGCTTCTCAGAGTTTGACTGTTGTAGATTGCACATACAGGGAGATCATATGGTATCGTGTTGCTTATTTCACTTCCAAAATTCCTCAAGGCTCATCTGTGTTTCCACCAATGACATTATTTCTTTATTTTTGATGGTTGAATAATGATATTCCTCTCTGTGTGTTTGTGTGTGTGTGTGTATTCTTTTTACATTCATCTATCAATGGACACTTTCTTTGTTTAATATCTTGGTTTTGTGAATTCTGCTGGAACGGACCAAAGATTGTATACATCTATTTGGAATAGTCATTTTCCTTCCTTTGGATGTATACCAGAGGCAGGATTGATACAACATACAGTCATTCTATTTTTAATTTATAGAGGAACCTCCATACTACTTCTGTGATGTATTCATTCATATTCCAAGATCAGTGTAACTAGATTCTCTTTTTCCATATCACCCCCAACATTTGTTTTATTTTTACCTTTTGATAATAATATTAACAAAGCATTAGGTAGTTATTGTCCATCTGGGAGGCAGTGTGAAAGGAGAAACTAGAGAAGTGGACAATTGCCTATAAGAAAGTTGACATGGGATCATCAGAGAGGGACTCTAATCTAGACACAGTTTCTCAGTAGGTGGTTTCTTCCAGTGCCTTAAATAAGCTGGGATTTTTGCCTGTTTGATTTTTAAATGATAGACATCGTGCCTATATGTGTACACTTAGATACATTGTCTGATAGATTTGCCTGACCAAACACCCAAGTCTCAGTATTTACTAGGAGGATCTCATAAAAAGAGGTATGAGTGTAAAATTTAATCACTGAATCATTATATTCCATACAACTAAATGAGAAAATAAATATATTTAAAAAATTATAATATTCAAAGAAATGGCATGCAGCTTCTCACAGTGTAATGCAGAGAAATATTTTGGAATGGAAAATCATTTGTAATATATTTCAAAATGAGAGAAACAAATAAATGAATAGTTCTGTTTCATGTAATTTTATGATTCAAAATGCATATGAATATATATACATATATATATATAGATAGATAGATAGATAGATATAGATATTTATACCTTAATAAGGTATAAATCCATTTACAAATTATGATGAAGTTAGAAAATTACATTTTGCCATCATCATTACCAATAATTGAATCAGGCAAGATAATCAATGGATGTTAGACTAGTGCCTCAAAGTCTTAAGAAGAAGAAGATATCAACAGGCTTAGATAAACATGTAAACTGTATTTAAAAGGACAAAAAATACAGCACACAGTGGCCTTGTTAATAATGTACAGAATCCAAACGGAGTCAGTAGTGTCAACACTAACAGCAACAACAAAAAAAATAAAGCCCAAGGTTATGAAGGGATCTCATGCAGGATTGCCTGATAACATTTGTCACAAGACTGCCTGAACCACAGTCTCACATAAAGGCCACCACAACCTCGGAAAACATACTTCTACAAGGACATCGCTCAGCAACTGTCTCTTCAACCTCAATTGATACCACTCTGGTTATTTATTCTGTGGCCAATGACTATTGCTTTGAAATATCTCATATAATCCAAATTTTTATCTTTAAAACTCCCCTTTGCCTCACACTCTAATAGTCTCACAGTTTATAATGAAACACGTGTTCCCATTGCAATATATCTTATCCCCAAATAAACTTAATTAATCTTTAAATAATCTCTTTGGTTGTTATTCGGTTTTACACAGACAAAATGATTACCAGTGTAATGTAGGCTGAGATGAGCAATGTCTTTCTGAACATATAATTAAAATGAAAAACTACTTCAACATAATGGTCTAAAGAGCTTCCAATAAAATAGTTAAAAATTTTTTTAAAAAACTAAGACCTTGATAAATCCACTTTAAAAAAATCCCTAATATGTACAAGATAGCTCTGTGCTTATTTTTATAGGGTGGTTAATATCATTATATGAATGTGGTAGAGCAACCATGGATATTTGTAGACCTTCAAGTCATGGTATGTTTTAGAAGTTATTGGAAGTAAAAGCCTTGCTCTACAGTGGCTTCAAAGTGACCACTGGGTCTTGTTTTTAACCACATTTAATTGCACATTCCCTGTCCCCACCCCACCCACCAACTCCAATGAGAGCCTCTAACTTTGAATCAGACAGAACTAGTCCATCTTCTAGGTCTAGAGGAAGGACTGACAAAGTATCAGGCCTCAGGTACATTTGATCTGTTCCTTGTGTTTGCAAAGAAGATTCTATTAAAACATAGCCACATTCATTTGCGTATCTTTTCAGCCTACTTTTTCTGGAGTTGAGCTATGGCAGAGAAAATGGTCCTCAATGTCTTAAGCATTTTTCTGTGTCACTCTACAGGAAGAAGTCACTAATGGTTGATGTAGAGGTTATATAATGTGCTCTCATGAACCCACTGAGTGAAGACTTTGCTAGAATTAACTATTTTTCAATAGTTGGCCTTAGATTTCCAATCATCCAATGATGAATAATCCATTAAAATTTCAGCCATTCTCCTGGATATTAAGTAGTAACTCATGATGTTTAATTTACATTTTCTTATTAATCATTAGATGGTGAACAGCACTTCATGGGTTTATTAAATGCTTGTATTATAATAAGTTTATTATAATACTCTGTTTAAGTTCTTAAACTTAACTTAAACTCTGTTTAAGTTCTTTCACCATTCTATAAAACTTGGCAATTTATATCTAATATCATTGTTTAGAAAGAAATTTAAATGTATTGTCTACATTTT
>NW_026007387.1:0-4169 GCF_001458135.2 Marmota marmota marmota
GCACCTAGCTTTAAACCTGACCCTTAACCTAAACCTAACCCTTACACTAGACCTAGCTATAACCTAACATAAAACTAACCATAACCACAAACCCAGACCTGACATTAACCCCAGCCCTAATCTTAGCCCTAACACTTATACAAACACTAGTCCTCAACTTAGGTCTATACCTAATCCTATTGCTAGCCCTATCTCTAATTTTTAACCCTTGGCCTAGACCCGATCTTAGGTATAACCCTATTCTTTCTCTTAACCATTCACTAACCCTAACCCTAACATTAACCATATCTCTACCCCTAAACATAGCCTAACTCTAAGACTAACCCTAGCACTAATCCTAAACCTAATTTAGCCCTAACCCTAAATCTACCCCTAACCTTGGCCTAAGACTAACTCTAACTTTCCCCCTAGCCCTATTTCTTGTTCCAACCCTATCCATTACAATAAACCTAACACAAGCCCTAACCTTCGCCCTAAATCTAGCCCTAGACCCTACCCTAGATCTAACCATAACTGTACATTTGACCCTAACCCTAAGCCTAATCCTCAACCTACCACTAGACCTAACATTATCGCTAATCCTAAAACTAGCCGTAACCCTAGCCTTATCCCTGAAAGAAAACCAAGCCATTGTCCTAACCCTAAATATTAACCTAAACACGACCCTAACCCTATATCTAGCCATAACCTTGTAGCTCTAATTCATGTCCTGGTCCTAAAATTAACCATGACTCTGACTTATATTTGAACACTAATTTTAGTTCTAAATATCACACTAACCCTAAAGATAACACTAACACTGGATCTAGAATGAATACTAACTGTAATCAATTCCATAGCCATAGACCTAACCCTAGACTAAAGCCTAACACAAAAACTAGCCCTAATCTGAGCCCTAACCCTAAGTAAATTTAAACCTAAACCTAGCCCTAGCCCTAACCCTAACCCTAACCCTAAACATAACCATAACTCTAGCTCTAACTCTATCACTTACCCTAAATGAAACCCTATCCATAATGCTAACTTAATTCCTGATCCTAATCCATAGCCTAATCTAAATGCAAACCAAATTACTAGTCCTTATCCTAGCCCTCATTCTAGCCCTAAACCTAACTGAAATCATTACCCTAACACAAACCCTCAGTCTAAAATCTGACCCTAAACCTAAACAAAACCCTAAAACTAGCCCTATGAGTAAACTTATACCTAAAACTAACCCTAACACTAGCCCTAGACCAAAGCTTCATCCTAAATATAGCCATAACTCTAGACCTAGACCTGAGCCCTAGCTTTAACATAATCCTTAACCTAAAGCAAACACTAATCTTATCCCTAGATATAACTCTAGTCCTAATATTGGCTTTCACCTTAAACCTAGCTCTAACATGAACATTGACCCTGACACTAACACTAAACCTAGCTCTAAACCTGAACCTAACCCAAAACCTAAATATAGCACTTGACATACCCATAAACCTAACCCTAAAACTAGCTCTAATCAGAACCCTAGATCTTACATTACACATAGACTTAACCGTGGGCCTAAACCCAACACAAAACCTAGCACTAATCCGAGGCCTAAACCTACCCTAAGTATAACCATAGTCCTAAATATAACCCTAAACTTAACCATCGCCTTACACATAACCCTACTCAAAGCCTAATCCTTAGCCTATACCTAACCCTAGCCCTATTCCTAAACATAAACCTAACCTTAGCCCTAATCCTACCCTTAAACGTAGTACTAACACTAGCTCTAACCCTAACATTACCCTAAACCCAACCCTAAACCTAATAATAACTCCAGCCCTAAACCTAACCTATCCCTAAACTTAATCATAAACTAATCCTTGACCTAACCCTAAACCTAACACTTGCCATTAACTTAACCCTAAACCTTGCCATAAATCAAAACTAAACCTATCCCTAAACCTAAATTTGAACATAACCTAAACTTAACCCTAAACATAATCTTACATCTAATGCAATACATTACTCTAAATCTAACCCTAACACTAATGAAAACATTAGCACTAACCCCAACCCTAACCATAACCATAACCATAACCATAACCATAACCCAGACCTAACACTCAACAGTCCACCTAGCCCTATCCGTAGCTTAAATCCTAACCCTTACTCTAACCCTAACACTAGCCCAAGCCCTAACCATAATTCTAACTCTAGCCCTAACCCTAACACTAAACCTAGCCCTAATCCTAGCCCTAATTTAGCCCTATTCCTAACCCTAACCCTAACTCTAGAATTAAGACTGACTATAATTCCCACAGAAGACCTATTCTTAATTCTAATGCTATCCCTTACCATAACCCTAACCCAAGCCCTAACCCTAGTCATAACCCTTACACTATCTTTGACCTATCACTAACTCTAGATCGAAACCGATGTCTAGAACTAACCCTAAACCAATGCCTCATCCTAACCCTGAAACTAGCTCTAACTCTAATACTGATCCTAAAATTAGCCCTAACCCTAACCCTAGCCCTAAAAATGAACCGAGCCATAACCCTAACATTAACCCCTACCCTAGACCAAAACCTAACCCTACACAAGCCCTAACACTAGGCCTAATTTGAAACCTAACCTTAACCCGAAACATAACCATGACCCTGACTCATATCCAAACACTAAATCTAGTTCTAAACATCACTTTAAACTTAAACCTAACCCTAACACTAGACCTAGCCTTAAACCTAACCCTAAAACTAACCATAATTGTAACCCTAGTTCTTACAATAGCCATCATCATAATACTAGTCCTAACCCTAAAACAAAACTAGCACTAATCCAAGCCCTAAAACGAGCTTTAACAATAAACCAAACCCTAACCCTGGTCCTAACCCCAGCTCTAAAGCTATCCCTTACCCTAAGCCAAAACCTCACCATAATGCTAAACATAATCTTAGCACTATTCCTTAGCCTAACCAAAACTCTAACTTTATAACTAGTCCTAACCCTAGCCTTCATTCTGGATCTAACCATAACCCAAACCCTAACCTATCTCTGACCATTATTCTGAACCTAACACTAATCTTAGGTGTAAATCTAAAACTAACCCTAAACTGAATCCTAACACTATCCCTAATGGTAACCTTATACCTAAACCTAACCCTAATACTAACCCTAGACCTAAACCTAATCCTAAATCTAGCCATAAATATAGCTCTAGTCCTAAAGACAAACTAGACATAGACTTAACCATAACCCTTAAACTAACCCAAACTCTAACCATACCTCTAGACTTAACCCTAGTCCTCATTCTTGCTTTAACCCTAATGACTAACCTACCTGAAAACTGTCCCTGACACTAACACTAATACTAGCTCTCAACTTCACCCTAACCCTAAAACTAACCCTGCAACGCACCTAGCACTAACATTAACCATAAAACTAATCCCAATAATTACACTAGTTCTTACATTAGCCATAGCCCTAATCTATCACAAAACCTAGCCCTAATCCAAGCCCTACCTTAGCTTTAACCCTAAAGATAATCCTAACAATATGCCTAGCCCTACCCATGATCCTAAGCCTAACCCTAGACCTAATCCTAACTGGAACCCTAGCCCTAACCCTAGCTCTAACCCTATTCATTACCCTAAGATAATTATAATCCTTATGCTCACCGTAGGCAGAACCCTAATCCTAGCACTAGACTTAACCCTGTCCATTAACGTACACCTAACCTGAACCCTAAACCTAACTGTGTCATTACCTGATCCCTAAACATAAGACTAATTTGAGCCCTAAACCTAAACCTTAACCTAACACAAACCCTAACATTGACCTTGACTCAGGTAAAACTTGTAGCTTTAACCTGACCCTTACAATAAACCTAAACTTTACAATAGACCTAGCCACAAGTCTAACCCTAAAACTATCCCTAATCATACCCTAGACCTGACATTAGCCCTAGCTCTAATCCTAGCCCTAACCCTAATACAAAACTTAACACACATTCTATCCATGTACCTCGCCGTAACCATAACCCTAACCCTGACGTGAACCCTAACCTTAATCCTAATTCTCACCCTAGTCCTAAAACTAGATATATTCCCATCACTTAAAACTAAAACTAACCCTAGCCCTAAACTTAGACCTAACCCTAAGACTAACCCTAGCACTAAGACGAACTCTAACTCTCACCC
>NW_026007388.1:0-4169 GCF_001458135.2 Marmota marmota marmota
ATTGTATGTTCTCCTCTGAGAAGTGTCTGTTCAGGTCTTTGGCCCATTTGTTGATTGGGTTATTTGTTTTCTTATTGTTTAATTTTTTGAGTTCTTTGTATACTCCGGATATTAGGGCTCTATCTGAAGTGTGAGGAGTAAAAATTTGTTCCCATGATGTAGGCTCCCTATTTACCTCTTTTTATTATTTCTCTTGCTGAGAGAAAACTTTTCAGTTTAAGTAAGTCCCATTTGTTGATTCTTGTTATCAACTTTTGTGCTATGGGTGTCCTATTAAGGAATTTGGAGCCCGACCCTACAATATGTAGATCGGAGCCAACTTTTTCTTCTATCAGACGCAGAGTCTCTGACTTGATATCTAGCTCCTTGATCCACTTTGAGTTAACTTTTGTGCATGGCGAGAGGAGGGGATGGAATTTGCAGGGAAATGGATGGCACTAGAGCAGATTATGCTTAGTGAAGCTAGCCAATCCCTAAAAAACAAATACCAAATGTCTTCTTTGATATAATGAGAGCAACTAAGAACAGAGCAGGGAGGAAGAGCAGGAAGAAAAGATTAACATTAAACAGATACATGAGGTGGGAGGGAAAGGGAGAGAAAAGGGAAATTGCATGGTAATGGAGGGAGACCCTCATTGTTATACAAAATTACATATAAGAGGTTGTGAGGGGAATGGGAAAATAAACAAGGAGAGAAATGAATTACAGTGGATGGGGTAGAGAGGTTTGTTTTTATTAACAAACAAAAAATTATGATACTTGGGTGTTCTCAATGCTTTCAACAAAAGAAATTGACATAACTAAGATCTTAAAAAATAAAAGTAAATTCTGGCCGTTTATTCTATAAAAATGATATATGCAGAAAATAAATAGCTATAGCAAAGAACTATACCAGGATACATTTTCTGGTACCTAATAAAATTAAACAAACCTACATCTCTATATGTTGATAGCTTTAGGCTGACCTCACAAATTAAAAAAGTATATAAAGATATCTATGGAAAAATTACTTTATTCTTCATTCTCTTTTGATAGAAGACTAATATATACTATATTTCCCCTTTGTTTTCTGCTGGTATTGTACCCTATTTGCTTCAGGGAGGATGAAAATAATATTTTTCTAGATGAAGTACAATATAGGAGAAGACATTTTTGCTTTGCCGGTGAAACATATACCATGAAAATGAACAATGTAAGAAAAGCTACAATAGCTTTAGCAAACTAGTTATAGTCATTACCTTTACCACATAATATTTTTCATTCATGAAGGACTCATCTATTTATCAATACAGCTATAAATTTTGGCTGACATGTGCTATTTTAATATGTAAGTGCATATTATTTCATAAATGTATTTGTCACATTTTATGCAAAAAATTCTATAATTGATGTTTAATTAGAAAGAAATGAGCTTACTGCTTAGCAATATTTCTTGCACGGTGGATTATTTTTTTCTGCATATCAAATGATTGTTGAATTGTCAGATAGGATATTTGGTAGATTGGATAATCATTCAGGGCCTTTTAATAATATTTCTACAAACTTTTATTTTAGATAGGATATAAGGAGCCTCTATTATATATAAATAGATAGTACTGATTCACTATCTCCATTGTCTTTGGCTAAAATGATTAAGGAAACACATTCACTAGCTTTCTCAGTTCCTTCTTGTGCTCCTTAGATCAACTCTGAACGACTCTGAGAAGAATGCCCCTGTCACCTTCATTATAAATCTTATTTTTAAGTGGACAGACATGATTAATGTGCTTAAGAGTTTCTTTACCAAAGCTATCCTGAAAGCACATCTCAAGCCTATTTAGAAAATAAAACTGACTAGTTCCTCACAGACAAAGCAAAAGAAGGTTGGTCATAAAATTTTTTATTTGCCAATATTGAACACTTGACCATATTGGTTGTCCACTCTCACCTTTCTCTCATCTCAGTGCAAGGGATATGATCCCTAGGTCCCCTACCTCTCAATGAACCCTAATGCTTACCTATTGATCTGAATAAATCATAAGGTCTCCAAACATTAGAATTTTAATTTGCCACTTTATCCACCTCTAGTTGCCACAATTTCCCTACTCTTTCTAGATAACATTTCTTGGTAGAGGAATCTGTACCTATTCATTCTACTTTTTCAGTTTCTATATCTTACTAAACAATATGAATCTTATGAATGGACCTATTATACTAACAAATTGTTTTTTTACCAATGTTATAAAAATTCATATTGTTGAAATAATTAGGAAACTGTTATTTTTGTACTACTGTGAAAGGATTGATCATTTATTTCTTATAATTCCTTCTGTCGTGTTCCTGTCCTTTATTACCATTGCTATTATTTTAATTTAAACCTTATTAATATAATTGACCTTAAATAGGTACTGATGCAGTATTTACAACCTTTTGTCTTTCATAAACAACTTCTAATCTTTTTTTCTAAACATCAATTATAATTTTACTTTCTTTTTAAAAAAAATAAGTATTTTTATACACTCTAAAGTTTAAAAACAAAATACCATTCCAGATAAAATTTCATAATATGAACCACATCTATCATTCTGTCTTCATTTCTATTTTAGTTTTCAGAAAATACAAATTTCAACAACAAAATTATCAAGGATAAAGAAAGGTATGGTAGGAAATTAATGCATTCAAATCAACCACTTATCATAAGCAAGGGACTGTTTAGCTATATGTATGATATTTTCAAACAGTTTTTGGAAAATTAATATAGTGAGCTTGGCTGGTTGCTCCTAATGACACTGAATAAAGTGATGTAGGAAAAGAAAGAATTCAGAGATTCTATTTTCTAGCTCAAGCTCAGATAAGTCACCGAAGAACTTGGTTTGTGATTTCAAAGATATCCTTTTCTCTAGTAGCTACAAAGCTGAGTTTCTGAATATCAAACATAGAATTTTATCCTGTGCTGACTCAATCATAGCACAAGTTGAACTCCCAGCCTTGCCAGACTTCTACAATTATAAAACAAAATATTGACTGAGAAAAGTATGGGGATATCTAAGTGGCAAAGAGGATCTTTAAGATGACCATGATAAAGCTTGGAACATTGAGCCCTTATTTTTTATGAGTTTTATTTGTCAATGGAAGAATCCACTCCATTTTCATTAGAAGTGATCTCCCTATCCCAGGATACCACACTTTCCACCTAAAGTGTTATTGGCCTCTCAAATCTCATCACAGAATATTAATACTGCATTTTTGAGTACACTATAATTGTAAGTGTACAGAGATGAGGATGGTGGGAATACTAGGTTAAGAGAATAATTCTATAAAATGGGTGTAATGTGTTGACCCCCACATGCTTTCTTTGTCAAAAAACAATTTACTTGCAGCCCCTCCTGACCTAAGCAGACAAAATATGTCATATTCCTCAACAAACTACCTGTTATCTGTAAGGAAATGTAGGTAAGAAATATTGTTGATAAGAGGAACCCAACTTCCTTTGAAGGGAGAGACTTTAATGACCCGTTTAACAGACCAGATTCTGGAAGATAGGGATAATTCCTTCTTACTACAGAACCTTTAAAAACTATGAAGAATTCAATTAGAACTGGGTAACATGGGCCAAGATACCCTAGAGTTGCCATAGCAATGGGGACTTGAAAGTCTGATGTCACTCTGCTGTCAAATGTCAAGAGGGGGACCTGGATGGGATTATCTGGAAAATTCTCTGGGATACCAAGTAAAACTTGAATACAGGAAAGGCACATTCTTCCTTTCCACTCTGAGAGGATCCACCCTCTCCCTTGAGAGTGTCCCTTTTCCCTTCTCCTATCCCTTCAATAAATTCATTCCTGTTACCCTTGAATGACAAGTCTGAAATCTTTCTGATTTGACTGCAAGTACCAGGGTTTGAGGGCAGGTCTTTAACCTGCCTCAGTATCTTGGAAGGTCCCAACTCTCTAACATAATAACCTCCACTGAGGGAGTTACTGTGGAAGACAATATTGTTCCACTCAGACTCTACCCCAACACCACTCTCTGACTCTTGATATATAACTGGACAAGTGCGAGCAGGTTCCTAAAGGTGAGTTACAAAATGTGACCTATGAGAAGGCAGACTTCACTCAAAACACTACTTGAATTTATTAATTTATATAGACAAGGAAACATGTATGGGAAAAGATATATATATATATATA
>NW_026007389.1:0-4168 GCF_001458135.2 Marmota marmota marmota
GCTGCACCAATCTGCAGTCCCACCAGCAATGTACAAGTGTACCCTTTTCCCCACATCCTCGCCAGCACTTGTTGTTGTTTGACTTCCTAATGGCTGCCAATCTTACTGGAGTGAGATGGTAGGAAGATCAAATTTCTGAAATCTGGAAAGCCTTAGAGCTCACACAGTTTAATTTTTCCTTTCCTTCCACAATTTGCCTTCTGTTTCCAATGTCAACTCCCTGTGGTCTCCTTTTAGCGCAGACTAATGTAAATGAAGAAGAGGTAGAACTGAGATCTCTTATTTCACAGATAAGTGAAATTAATATTCCAGATGTGTGCTTCCTTCATGTTTTTGAGGTTTGTAATGATTCTGATAAACAACAGAACAGGACAGCGAAACTCGGGGCAGACAGCTATAGCACCAAATACTTTATATACTTTATCCTTCAAACCTGGGCAGACACCCTTGCATGGGAAGCAATAAGATTGTGTGTGAGTGGGTGTGTGTGTATGTATGCCCACATGCATATTTTGCAAAAGTCTTTAGACTTTCGAACACTATCATCCCAGGACCACCATCACCCCCTACTGTGATTTAAATGTATCCCCTTCAAAATTCAAGTGTTGCCATTGTGATAGTATTAAGAGATGGGGCTTTTAAAAGCTGATTAGACCTTGAAGGCTCCCTGTCTCATAAATGGAATCAAATCCTAATAAAAAAGTCTTCATGAAACATTTGATTTCCTTGCCCTTCCCCTCTCTGACATCTGAGCACACAGTTTTCCTCTTCTCTGAGGGACACAGCGTCAAGACCCCATCTTGGAAACAAGAGATCAGTTCTAACCAGATAACCAAACCTGCCACCACCTTGACCTTGAACTTCCCTGCATCCAGAATTGTGAGAAATAAATGTTTCTTCTTTATAAATTACCCTGTTTCAGGTATTCTATTATAGCTGCACAAAGGGACTAAGACATTCCACCACTATTACCACTTTGATTGTCAATCTTGGCTCTACATCATGAACAAATATTATTTGTTGCACATGTTCACCTTAGAGATTATGATTAATGTTATCTGGGGTAGTGTCCAGGCATCTACATTTGGTAGAGCTACATAGATGATTCCTTTTTAAAAATATTTTTTAGATGTATGGACCTTTATTTTATTCATTTATTTATATGTGGTACTGAGAATAGAACCCAGTGCCTCACACATGCTAGGCAAGCAGTTTACCACTAAGCCACAGCCTCAGCCCCCAAATATGATTTTTATATACAGCCAGATTAGAGAACCATTGAATCATTCATTACAGCAGATGAGAGTGAAGTTGGATAGAATTTTCCATTGATGAAGTTGTTTGATCTTGACATGTAAAATTTATAAATATCATATTTTGAGTTTTAGAAAAGGAAGAAGTCTTCAAGTTATACATAGTGAATTAAACATGAGTTTACATGCCCTCCTGAGTTCTGCCTAAAATGAGAGAAAAAAATATAATTTTGCATAATTTTATAATTATGATAAGGACAAACAGAGAAGAAAGAGCAACAGATAAGAGATGACAACAAATTTTTAGAAAATTAAATGCAAATAGAGGAGCAGAAATTGACTTCATAGGGTAGACAAGATAAAACCAGAGTGTTTTGCAAGAAAGGAATGCCAGAAAGCAAGTTAATCTGTGTTCAAGAAACTGGAAAAGGCTCAGAAGTTAGAGGCCCCAGATACAAAGACAAGAAGAGGGGTAGGATTGAAAACAGGAGGATTAGGTTGAAGGTCTGTATAATGGGCAATTAGTCCTTCAGATCCTCTCCCCTTCTTTATCACAGAAAGAATTAGGTTATTCTCCCAAAATAACAAATCAAGGGTCTGTATTCAGACTGGATACCAGCACAGTAGAGGATGAAAAATGGGCACTATACCAAAAAGAGCGAGAGGCAGTGGAGATCTGGATAATTAACTCTGGGCACCCAGCCCCCTTCAACTGTCTATTCTCAAGAATAATGATGTCTGAACAAATGCTACCCAGCAAAATACTGGAAGATCTTTCCATGAAGAAACTGAAAAGCTCTAAGAAAAAAGTCTCCAATAAGTGATATTAAGACTATCCACAAGAAAACTGGTTTTCTACACCATCCCCAGAGAATGAAAGCAATAAATTAACAAGCCACACCAATTATTCTAGAGATTCCAATCAGCCCCTTAGAGCCTCACTCCAAATGGGTAGCCCAGAGTCTCCAAACACTTAAAAGTTTCCATCTGGAAACCAAATAAAACCCGAAGAAATCAAAGGAAGTAAAGGTATTAAAATTTAACTAATAAAAAGGAGAGATTACTGTGAGCCATTAAATGATAACAGAAGACTGTAAAAAAAAATAACTCATAAAACAAGAAAAAATACTTGGAAAACAAAAATGTGGTGACTTCAGTAGCTAGTTTTCAAAGAGGGAGTTCAACCATGCTTCCTAAGGCCCATGTTTTTGCAGGACCCCCTTACCATCTGGAGTCTGGTGTGGCCTTGTGTATCCTTCTAATCATTGGAAAAGAACAGAAGTGATTTGGGGCCAGTGTTTGGCCTAAACTTTAGGAATACTTGCCAGCTTCAGCTTTTGTGCTTTTGGAAGCCATGAATGCCATGAAAGAAGTCTGGGTACCTGCTGGAGAGACCACATGGAGAGACCAGATTGAAGAAGGCATGAGCAGAGAGAAAGAAAGAGGCTCAGCCATCCCAGTGTCCTGGTTAAGCCCAGTCTTCCAGCTGCTCAGTCAAGGAACCAGATGCAGGCAATCTGCTTTGGATATTCCAGCCCTAACTGCCCTCTGAGATGCAGGTCTCATTAGAGGCCTGACACATATGAGCCCAAGTCAACCCTCCAACCCATGAAAAGTGACTATTTTAAACACTAATTTAGAAATAATGTTTTATATGACAATTAATGACTAAAATAATATCCAAAATTAAAAGTAAATGAAACTAAATGAAATCAGATTTCTTAGCCACACTGAAAGATAGAAGATAGTATCGAAATCACTTAAGAGGCTATTATTTAATTTACATTTTATTTTTATCTACAGTTTTTGCCTGGGAAAAACTGTAGATAAAAATAAAATGTAAATTATTACATTTTATTACAGTTGGTAAGAAATTATTCAGAACAATCTCTGCTATCATAAAGCATGGAGAACAGGACCGTGAAGAGCAGGACCGGGGGAAGTGTTCCAGGGAAAACAGTCTCTGATGTCTCCCACAGGTCAGGGCAGAGGAGATTCCTGGTCTCCAAATGAACCCAGATGTGTTCCTGGATGAAATCTGTGTGGAGAATCCTGAGCCAGTTTGCACATGTCACCCCCGCAGCTGTTTGAGTCCACACTGAGCAATGCCCACACCATGACATCAGAATCCACAGAACTCAGGGTCATCTGACGGTCCAGTGTCTTTTTTTTTCCCTAATAATAATGTCCATCACATTCCACCATCATTTCTAACCCCAAGCCCCCTCCCTTTCCCCTCCCACCCCTCTGCCCTATCTAGTTTTCGTCTATTCCTCTCATGCTCCCCCTTCATACTCCACTATGAATCAGCCTCCTTATATCAGAGAAAACAGTTGGCATTTGGTGTTTTGGGATTGGCTAAATTCACTTGGCATTATCTTCTCTAACTCCATCCATTTATCTACAAATGCCATGATTTTATTCTCTTTTATTGCTGAGTAAAGTTCCATTGTGTATATATGCCACATTTTTTTCCCATTCATCTATTGAAGGGCACCAAGGTTGGTACCACAGTTTAGCTATTGTGATTTGTTCTGCTATAAACATTGATGTGACTGTGTCCCTGTAGTATGCTGTCTTTAAGTCCTTTGGGTATAGACTGAGGAGAGGGATAGCTGGGTCAAATGGTGTTTCCATTCCAAATTTTCCAAGAAATCTCCATACTGCTTTCCATATTGGCTGCACCAATTTGCAGTCCCACCAGCAGTGTATGAGTGTACCTTTTCCCCCACATCCTCGACAACACTTATTGTTGTTTGTCTTCATAATAGCTGCCATTTTGACTGGAGTGAGATGATATCTTATAGTCATTTTGATTTGCATTTCTCTAATTGCTAGTAATGATGAACATGTTCTCATATGTTTGTTGATTGATTGTATATCATCTTCTAAGAAGTGTCTGTTCAGGTCCTTGG
>NW_026007390.1:0-4168 GCF_001458135.2 Marmota marmota marmota
ACCATAACGCTATACCTAAACCTAAACCTAAACCTAACTCTAACACTAAACCTAACCCAACCCTAACCCTAGCCTTAAAAATAAAACTAACCCTAACCCTAAACCTAACCCTAACACTAACCCTTATCCTAATTCTAACACGAACCCTAAAACTAAATCTAACCCTAACCCTAACCCTAACCCTAACCATACACTATTGCTAACCCTAACCCTATACTTAAACCTAATCCTGTTGATGACACTAACCTTTATCCAAACCCTAAAACTAACCCTAACACAATCTGTAACACTAACCTAATTGCAGAATAACCCCTAAACCTAATCCTAATTTTAACACTAACTGTAACCCTAACCATAACCTGAACCATTGCACTACATTAACCCTAACCCAAATCCTATCCCAAAACCTAACAGTAACCTTAACCCTAACATTGACCCTAACCTAACCCTTAACCTTACTCTAACCTAATAATAACCATAACCCTAGCCCTATTACTGATCATAACCCTTACCCAAACACAACCCCTATCTTTCACCATAACCCTAACCTTAACATTAACCCTAATCTTAAACCTAAACCAAACTCTAATCCTCATTCTAACACTAATCCTAACCATAACCTTATCACAAAGTGTAACCCTAACCGTAACCCGATTCCTAATCCTCACCTGACCCTAATATTAACCTAAGACAAGCCCTAAACATAATACAACAGTTATTAATAAGGCATTATGTAAAAATGTGGATGTGTAACCAATGTGATTCTGCAATCTGTATTTGGGATAAAAATGGGACTTCATAACCCACTTGAATTTAATATATGAAATATGATATGTCAAGAGCTTTTTAATGTTTTGAACAACTAATAAAAAAAACATAACACTAACCCTAACCCTACCCTAAAAGTAACCCTAACATTAATCATAAACCATACCCTAATGCTAATCCTAACACTAACACGAACCCTAACCATAACCCTAATCCCAACACTAATTCTAACTATAACCCTAAACCTAACACTAACACAAAACCTAACCATAAACGAAACCCTAACTTAACCCTAAAATTAACCCTAACACCAACCCTAAACCTAACCTAACCCTTACACTAACCCTAACTCAGCTCTAAAAATAACCCTAACCCTAATGCTAAACCAAATACTAAACCTAAAACTAACACTAACACTAACACCAAACCTAACACCCCATCTTACCCTAAACCTATCCTTAAAACTATCCTCAACCCTAACCCTATCACTAACCCTTAAACTAACCCTAACCCTGATACTAACACCAATCCTAAATGTAACAGTGAACCTAATAGTAACCATAACACTTAACCAAACACTAATCATAAACTAACACTAACCATAACCCTAAAAATAACACTAAACTTAACCATAACCCTAACATCTACCCTAATACTAACTCTAACCATTACACTAACCCTAACCATAACCCTGACATTAACCCAAAACCTAATCCTCACTCTAACCCTAACGCTAACACTAAACCTAAACTTAACCCTAACAATAACCCTAACCTTAACCATAATCTTAATCCTAACCATAACACTAACCTTAACTCCAACCCTAAAGCAAACTGTAACACAAAACTTAACCCTAACCTAACCCTAACCCAAACATAATCTTAACCCTAACTTAATGCTAACACAAACCATAACACTAACACTAACACAAACACTAATGCTAAACCTAAAATTAACCCTAAACCTGACCCTAACCCAAACTCTAAGATTAACCCTAAACCTAAACCTAACACAAACACTAAACTTAACCCTGATCCTAACCCTAACCCTAACCCTAACCCTGACCCTATCACTTATCGTAACACAAACCCTAACCCTAACCCTAAACCTAACAATAACACTAACCCGAATCATAACCCAAACTCTAACCTTAATCCTAAACGTAATCCTAATACCAATACTAATTCTAACCTAACCCTAACCCTAACACGAATTCTAACCCAAACCTAACAGTAACCTTATCCTAAGTGAGAAACCTAATCCTAAAACTAACCCTAAGCCTAAAACAAAACCTAACCATAACACTAACAGAAACCCTAACCTTAAACTTAACCCTAACACTAACCCTAACCCTAACCATATCACTAACCATAATTGTAACCCTAACCCTCACATTTAGCTAAAACTAATACTTCATCTAATTCTAACACTAACCCTAACCCTAACTCTTACCCTAACATAACCCTAACACTAACCTACCCCTAAACCTAACCTAACAATAATCCTAACTCAAATCTAAATCTAACCCTAACCCTAAATCTAACCCCAATCCTAACACTAATTCTAACCATAACCCTAATTTAACCCTAACCCAAAACATTATTCTAACACTAAACCTAACCCTAACACTAACCCTAACGTCAACTCTAAACCTAACTGTAACTATAACATTAACCCAATTCTAACTATTATCCTAACACTAACCCTAACCTTAACTCTAACATTAACCCTAATATTAACACTAACCCTAACCCTAAATCTAACCCTAACCCTAAACCTAAACATAACTAAACCTAAACCTAACCTTAAAACTAACCCTAACCCTAAACCTAAACCTACCACTAACCCTAATACTAACCCTAACCCTAAACCTAAAACTGAATCTAACACTAACCCTAACTGTAATGCTAATTTTAACAATAAAAATTACCCTAATCCTGATCCTAACACATACCCTAACAGAAACCCTAACCATAAACCTAACCCTAACTCTAACTCCAACCCTAATCCTAACCCTAAGCATATGTGTAACCCTTACTGTAACCATAATTTTAACACTAGCAATAGCCCTAAAAATAACCCTAACACTAACCATAACACTAACATTAACCCTAAATTTATCCCTAACCCAAACACTAAACCTGAACCTAAACCTAACATTAACTCTTACCATAACCCTAACCATAACCCTCCCACTAACCCTCAGACTAATCTAACCCTTTAACTAACCATGACTCTTAACCTATCCCTAACCCTAACCATAAATAACCATAACCCTAAACCTACCCCTAACACTAACCTTAACCTAACCCAATTCCAAACCCCAAACTTAACCTTAATCATAAACCTAACCCTAATCCAAATCCTAACACTAAACCAAATGCTAACCCTAACCTTTACCCTAAACTAAACACTAACTCTAACACTAACCCTTATGTTAACCCTAAAACTAATCCTAACCCTAGCACTAACACTAACCATAACCCAAACTCTAACACTAACCCTCAGGCTGAACCTAAGCCTAACCCAAAACCTTAAACCCTAAAACTAAACCTAACATTAATTTTTACTGTAACCCTAAACCCAACCCTAACACTGACACTAACCCCAACCATAACCCTAAACCTAACCCTAACAATAACTGCAACCCTAACACTAAAACTAACCCTAACCCTAACACTAACCCTAATCCTAAACCTAACCCTAATGCTATACCTCAACCTAAACTTATTCCTAACCCTAACCCTAACAGTAACCCTAATCCTAAAACTAATCCTATCAATAACCCTAAACTGAAACCTAACCATAACCTTAACTATAATACAAACCATAACCTTAACCTAAACCCAACACTATCCCTAACCCTAACTCTTACACTAACACTTATTCTAACCCTAACTCTAACACAAACCCTAACTGTAATTCTAACTGTAATCTTAACCATAACCCCAACCCTAATACAGAACCTAATCTTTAACCGAACACAAATTCTAAACCTAACCTTAACCCTAACACTAATCCTAAACCTAACACTAACCCGAATACTAATACTAACCCTAATTTTAACTCTATATCTAAGGCTAACCCTAATTTTAATCGTAAACATAACCCTAACATTACCATAAAACAAACCCTAACACAAATCCTAATCCTAATACTAACCATAACCATAACCTAACCCTAATCCTAACACTAAACCTAATTCTAACACTAATTCTAACCATAACTCTAAACCAAACACTAAACGTAACCCTAACCCTAACCCTAACCTAAACCTAACCCTAAACTTAAACCTAATACTAAACTTTACCCTAATGATAACACTAACAATAACCCTAACCCTCACCCTAACCCTGATACTACCAAAACCCTAACAATAACCCTAACACTAAACCTAACC
>NW_026007391.1:0-4167 GCF_001458135.2 Marmota marmota marmota
CTTTTGTGTGTGTGTGTGTGTGTGTGTGTGTGTGTGTGTGTGTGTTGCTGGGGATTGAATCCAGAGCCTTGTGCATGCAAGGCAAGCACTCTACCAACTGAGTTATAGCCCCAGCCCAAGATGTTTGCTCTTCTACTCACAATATGGATGTTCCAAATATTAAGAGAAATGATTATCAACTGATATGCATTCAGGATGGTTACCTTTCCCTGCTGACAGAAACTAGTGAAGTTCATGAGGATCTTAAACTGCCAGAAGGTGAACTAGGCAAAGAAATAGAACGAAGTACAATGCAGTTGAAGATGTTCAGGGATCTGTCACATGTGCAGTGAGTGAAGAATATGTTGTAGCCATAAATCCCTGCAAATAAATGGGGTCATCAGGCATGAGCAAACAGTTTAGGTCTAGATCAACTGCAGTTCCAAAGTTTGGTTCTAAGTTGTCACCAAAGCTATGGCCTTCATAAGCAACCTCATTTTTTATAAACTGTTTTGAAATTGTGCTGGTTCATTTTGCAGGTAGTTGGTAACTTGAAAAAAAATCAAGATATGTAATTCTTTTTTTAAATTACTTTTGTCTTTCCTATAACATTCCTGTGGTTTTCAGGATGGGAGTCCAAGAAACATAAAGCTTCAGCAAATGTGATTTGTCTGAGCAAATCATTCCTTAATTTTAACAAAATGATTAGTAAACCAGGGTTTTAAAAGAGATAATGTAACATTTGGTGGTATTGAAATACCACATTTAAGTTGAATTGCTCTGCATTAATTTCAGACTTAATGTCATAGAACTTATAGATTATGGATTACAATAGTTTTAGCCTGTGTGTAGCAAACACAATTTTTTTCAAACTCAAATCTTTAAACAAAAATCAAAAAGCATCAGGGGGCTGGGGTTGTGGCTCAGAGGTAGAGCTCTCGCCTACCATGCATGAGGCACTGGGTTCCATCCTCAGCACCACATAAAAAAACCAAATAAAGATATTGTGTTTAAAAAAAAAAGCATCAGTTACCTTGCTGGTTGTGTGGAATGATATATATTACCTAGGTCATACCATTCTTTGCCACACTGTTGGTAGACTTAAACCTTACATGGTGGTTTTAGTACTTTCTTGTCATTGACAGCAGGATATTGAGTGAAAATGAGCAAGTCAGACTGTAAAAAAGAAAAAGGACAGTGGCAAAGGAGGTTGGTAAATTCTAGGTTTTGACTTGAGACCTCTGTAATGAGCATAAAAAATAGAAAGTAGCTTTATATAAATGCATTTTAACAGAAAGCTAGTGAAATTGAATTTAAAACAATCTAACCACCGAATGGCATTTTTAAATCAGGGAACAGTTACAGTCGACATGGAATTCTTTCTAACTCTGAAAAATGTAGTATAAATCTTATCTTTTTTCTTTTCCACATCCATTCCTTTTCTCACACACAAATAGATTGTTTATAAATTTCTTGTGTTTTTTTTTCTATACAAGTACTTGTGCATGGTCTGTTATCCTACAAGTGATGAATCTCAGACATTTTGATTGAGAACATGTACACAATTATACCAACTGCCTCCATGGAGACTCATAAACAAAGTTTCCTTTTGGGAGCTAAGGGTCTCAGTACACCATTTTGTTCCATCAGACAATGGTTTCCTTGCAATAAAATTTTGCAAATCCCCATCCCTTGGTATCATATGTTGATGAAGTTCAGGTCCACTTCCAATAATGACATTAATGCCTTTGATGCACACACCCGCCCCCTCGCCCCATGCTCACTGGGGCTTGTGTCTGTATGTTTATTACAATGTCCAGCTCTCTCCTCCCCAACTAGCTTGGTCTCTTAGACCACAGACTTTAAGGCTTACAGTCATGAAAAAAGATTTGACTTATTGGTAGAAAAGAATAAGCCATAAAATAGTAGATTCACTGAGAACTTAACAATTCATTAATATTGACTTAATGCAACAGGGGGTGAGGATCTAACACAAACTCATTAACTGATACATATACTTTTTATCAATATTTTTATCTATATTTTATTAACTTCTACCATGACGGGTATGTGGAAGCATTTTGAGGTTATTGATATTTTTATTACCTGAACTGTGATGATGGCTATATGAGTATACATACAGCTGTCAAAACATGTCAAACTATATATTTTAAACAAATGTTATGTATTTCATGCCAATTTCACCTTACTAAAACTATAAAGAAAAAAAGAAATGCTACATAACCTGTCAAAGATGGCACAGACAGAAAACAGTATTTTTATTTTTTCACCTCTGAAAGGCATTTTCTTCCCAAAGCACCGTGCAGCAGATTCGTGGGGACAAAAGTCATAGCCTCGCTGGAATGAAGGGAAATGGAGTAAAAAGGAAAATACATACATAATTTTGTTTTCCTTAGGATCTTAGCTCCTCCTCATGTGCAAGGAAAAATAAAGCCAATGTCATTGTTTTTGAAAAATTTATTTTCTCCTGATCTAATTAAAAACTATGGTCCTAAATGAAAAGAATTATATTCCTTAATGATTTGGAGATTTAGAGAAATTGGAAAGCAATTTGCTTTCTGGAATTGTCTTACGTTGTGTTTTCTTGTCAATTCTGCAGGCCACAACATGTTTGTTTGATAAATAACATGAATTCATTGGGTTTGAAGCTCTGTGGCTGTTAACTTTCAAAACCGCTCCCTTAGCATACAAGTTCAATCAGTATAAAAAGCACAATGAGGCATGAAATTGTTATGTTGCATTATCCAGTAATATAATTTATTCTTTGAAACACCTAAAAATGAACAAATACATTTCAGAAGCAGGAGAACATGTATTTTATACTGTAGGCTAAAATTAATTTAGCATGACTAATAAAGTTTCAAAATTATACTAGACAAGGAAATATGTTTAGATGGCATAAAGTTTAAGACATTATGAGGAAATAGTACTATACAGAAGGCAGTAATAATGGGCAGAAATCAAGGAGGAAAGAAATGAGAATTAAAATGTCACTCTGAACACCATGAAAATGGGGGAGATGGTATTGTATTCTTAGCCAGAAATTGCACCCATTTATACTGAGGATAGCAATATGCATCTCTCCTATCTTAGTGGTTAAAAAATTGCTATGAAATTATTAAGACCTTTTTTCTTTTTTGTCTGTACCAGGAAGATTTTTCCATTCCATGAGTCCTTTTATTTCAAATATGTATTAATAATAGTTTAAACATTGGTTTAAAAAAATGAACTGTCAACATCCATCATTACCTCTAGGAGTCTTCTGAAGAAAGGCTCAAAATGTGTTTTCTTTATTGGATGAATGCATCAAATAATATTATTAAGCTTCTTTATTTTTTCCTATACTATTTTAGTACAGTGGGATTTTTTTCCCCGCTGGTATCATTTCATTGGTAATTAGTGGTGCTTAATGACATCTTTATTCACCACCCCCCCTTACCATCTCTCATAAACAGAGAAATGTAATTAGCAATTTGTGTTTAATAATCCACGTTTTTAAAATTTGCAGTGGGTAAGAATTTGGTTTATTGTTCTACTTGGTTTGCCTACAAGATCTCTCCTAAATCCTCACCAAAGGAGGAAAAATAAGGCAAAGATAATTCATTTCTGGTTCTAAAGGGACCAAAGCATGTATGGTGGAAGGCAATTTTAGATCTTTTTTTAAGTTAGTTCTTTGCAGTTATACATGACAGTATAGTATAATTTGACATATTTATACAAACATGGAGTATACCTTATTCTAATTAAGATCTCAGTCTTGTGGTTGCACATGATGTAGAGATTCACTGTGGCATATATTTCCTATGGTGTTCATAGGTAAGTCAAGACAGATTCATTCTGCTCTCTTTACTAATTCCTGTCCCCCTCACTTCCCTTCATTCCCCTTTGTCCAGTCTACTGAGCTTCTTCTATTCTTTGCCCCCTTATTATGTGTTAGCATCTGCATATCAGAGAGAACATTTGGCCTTTGGGTTTTTGGGATTGGCTTATTTAGCATGATAGTCTCCAGTTCCAACCATTTCCCAGCAAATGCCATAATTTCATTATTCTTTAAGGCTGAGTAATCTTCCATTGTGTGTATGTATGTATATGTGTGTGTATATTTTATATATATATATATATATATATATATATATATATATATATATATATATATATATATATAAA
>NW_026007392.1:0-4165 GCF_001458135.2 Marmota marmota marmota
AGACGGTGTGTCTCTGATTTGATATCAAGCTCCTTGATCCATTTTGAATTAACTTTTGTAGAGCACAATTTTTCAAGACACTGATTGTACACAGAGTATTTTCACAACATTTGTGTCTTATTTATGTAATTAGGGTAATGATGTCTAGCTCATTCCACCATCATTCCTACCCCTTTGCCCCCTCCTTTCCCCTCCCTCCCCTTTGCCCTATCTAAAGTTCCTCCATTCCTCCGATGCTCCCCACCAATCGCCATTATGTGTCTGCATCTTCATATCAAAGAAAACATTCAGCTTTTGGTTTTTTAGGATTGGCTTGCTTCACTTAGCATTGCATTCTCCAACTACATCCATTTACCTGCAAATGGCATGATTTTATTCTCTTTTAATGCTGAGTAATGTTCCATTGTGTACTGATTCATTTCCCTATCCATTCATTTACTGAAGAGTGTCTAGGTTGGTTCCATAATTTAGCTATTGTGAATTGTGCTGCTATAAACATTGATATGGCTGTGTCCCTGTAGTATGCTGTTTTTAAGTCCTTTGGGTATAAACCCAGGAGTGGGGTAACTGGGTCAAATGGTGGTTCCATTCCCAGTTTTCCAAGGAATCTCCATACTGCTTTCCAGATTGGCTGTACCAATTTTGCAGTTCCTCCAGGAATATATGAGTGTGCCTTTTTTTCTCCACATCCTCGCCAACACTTATTGTTGTTTGTATTCTTTTTTTAAAAAATTTTTTTAGTTGTCAATGGATCTTTATTTTATTTATTGATATGTGTTGCTGAGGATCGAACCCGGTGCCTCACACATAGGCAAGTGCTCTACCACCGAGCCACCACCCCAGCCCTGTTGTTTGTATTCATAATAGCTGCCATTCTGACTAGAGTGAGATGAAATCTTAGAGTAGTTTTGATTTGTATTTCTCTAATAGAGATGTTGAACAATTTTTCATATGTTTGTTGATTGATTATATATCCTCTTAGAAATTTTTCCTTGGCCCATTTATTGATTGGGTTATTTGTTTTTTTGGTGTTAATGTTTTTGAGTACTTTATATATCTTAGAGATTAGTGCTCTATCTGATGTGCATGTGGCAAAGATTTGCTCCCATTCTGTAGGTTCTCTATTCACCTCACTGATTGTTTCTTTTGCTGAGAAGAAGCCCCCATCCCAATTGGTTTTAATCTTGCACTATAGGAGTTTTATGAAGAAAGTTGGGGCCTGAAACATGATGGAGATTTGGACCTACTTTTTCTTCCATTAGGTGCAAGGTCTCTGGTTTAATTCTTAGGTCCTTGATTCACTTTGAGTTGAGTTTTGTGCATGGTGAGAGGTAGAGGTTTAATTTCATTTTGTTACATATGGATTTCTAGTTTTCCCAGCACCATTTGTTGAAGAGGCTATCTTTTCTCCAATGTATGTTTTTGGTGCCTTTGTCTAATATAACTGAAGTTATGTGGGTTAGACTCTGTGTCCTCTATTCTGTACCAATGGTCTACAGGTGTATTTTGGTGCTAGTACCATGCTGTTTTAGTTACTGTTGCTCTGTAGTATAGTTTTAGGTCTGGAATAGTAATGCCACCAGCTTCATTCTTCTTGCTAAGGATTGCTTTGGCTATTCTGGGTCCTTTATTTTTCCAGATGAATTTCATGATTGCTTTCTCCATTTGTATAAGGAATGACACTGAGATTTTGATTGGGATTGCATTGAATCTGTATAGTGCTTTTGGTAGTATGGTCATTTTGACAATATTAATTCTGCCTATCCAAGAAAAAGGTAAATCTTTTCATATTCTAAGGTCTTCTTTAATTTCTTTCTTTAGCGTGTTGTAGTTTTCATTGTAGAGGTCTTTCACCTCTTTTGTTAAATTTATTCCCAAGTGTTTTTTTTTTTTTGGGCTATTGTAAATGGGGTGTTTTTCCTGGTTTCTAGTTTCGCTTTCAGTGGATTTGTCACTGATGTACAGAAATGCCTTTGATTTATGGGTGTTGATTTTATATCCAGCTACTTTTCTGAATTAATTTATTAGTTCTAGGAGATTTCTGGTGGAATGTTTTAGGTCTTCTAGGTATAGAATCATATCGTCTGCAAATAGTGTTAATTTAAGTTTTTCTTTTCCTATCCGTATCCCTTTAATTTCTTTAAGCTGTCTGATTACTCTGTTAAATAGAAGTGGTGACACAGGGCATCCATCTTGTTCCAGTTTTTAGAGGGGATGCTTTCAGTTTTTCTGCTTTTAGAATGATGTTGGCCTGGGGCTTAGCATAGATAGCCTTTACATGTTGAGGTATGTTCCTGTTATCCCTAGTTTTTCAAGCGTTTGGAACATTTATCAAATGCGTTCTCTGCACCTATTGAGATGATCATAGAATTTTTATCTCTGAGTTTATTGATGTGATGAATTACATTTTTGATTTCCGTATGTTGAACCAACCTTGCATTCCTGGAATGAACCCTACTTGATCATGATGTACTATCTTTTTGATATTTTTTTGTATTTGATTTGCTAGAATTTTATTGAGAATTTTTGCATCTATTAGAGATATTGGTCTGAAGTTTTCTTTCTTTGAAGTGTCTTTTGTTTTGGAATCAGAGTGATATTGACCTCATAGAATGTGTTTGGAAATGTTCCCTCTTTTTCTATTTCATGAAATAGTTTGAGAAGTATTGGTGTTAGTTCTTCTTTGAAGGTCTCGTAGAACTCAGTTGTATATCCATCTGGTCCTGGGCTTTTCTTGGTTGGTAGATTTCTGATGGTGTCTTCTATTTCCTTGCTTGAAATTGATCTGTTTAAATTGTGTATATCATCCTGATTTAGTTTGGGCATATCATATGCCTCTAGAAATTTGTCGATGTCTTTGATATTTTTTATTTTATTGGAATACAAATTTTCAAAATAATTTGTAATTATCATTTATATTTCTGTAGTGTCCATTGTAATATTTTCATTTTTATCACTCATGTTAGTAATTTGAGTTTTCTCTTTCTCTTTATTAGCATGGCTAATGGTTTATCAATTTTATTTGTTTTTTCAAAGAAACAACTTTTTGTTTTGTCAAATTTTTCAATTGTTTCTTTTGGTTCAATTTCATTGATATCAGCTCTAATTTTAATTGTTTCCTGTCTTTTACTGCTTTGGGGGTTGATTTGTTCTCTTTCTAGGGTTTTGAGATGTAATGTTAGGTCATTTATTTATTGACTTTTTCTTTTTTGAAGGAATGAACTCCATGCAATGAACTTTAGAACTGCCTTCATAGTATCCAGAGATTTTGATGTTGTATAGATGTTCTCATTTACTTCTAAGAATTTTTTAATCTCTTCCTTGATATCTTTTGCAACTCATTGTTCATTCAATAGTGTATTATTTAGTCTCCAGGTGTTGGAAAAGCTTTTATTTTTTATTTTATCATTGATTTCTAATTTTATTCCATTGTGGTCTGATAGAATGCAGGGTGGTATCTCTACTTTTCTGTATTTACTAAGATTTGCTTTGTGGCATAACATATGGTCTATTTTAGAGAAGGATCCATGTGCTGCTGAGAAGAAAGTGTATTTGTTCGTTGGTGGATAATGTACTCTATATATGTCAATTAAGTCTAAGTTATTGATTATATTATTGAGTTCTATAGTTTCTTTTTTTTATTGGTTGTTCAAAACATTACAAAATTCTTGACATATCATATTTCATACATTAGATTCAAGTGGGTTATGAACTCCCATTTTACCCCAAATACAGATTGCAGAATCACATCGGTTACACATCCACATTTTTACATAATGCCATGTTAGTGAATGTTGTATTCTGCTACCTTTCCTATCCTCAACTATCCCCCTCCCCTCCCCTCCCATCTTCTCTCTCTACCCCATCTACTGTAATTCATTTCTCTCCTTGTTTATTTTCCCATTCCCCTTACAACCTCTTATATGTAATTTTGTATAACAATGAGGGTCTCCTTCCATTTCCATGCAATATCCCTTTTCTCTCCCTTTCCCTCTCACCTCATGTCTCTGTTTAATGTTAATCTTTTCTTCCTGCTCTTCCTCCCTGCTCTGTTCTTAGTTGCTCTCATTATATCAAAGAAGACATTTGGCATTTGTTTTTTAGGGATTGGCTAGCTTCACTTAGCATAATCTGCTCTAGTGCCATCCATTTCCCTGCAAATTAC